>NC_069501.1:860731966-860981966 GCF_027579735.1 Bombina bombina
TAATATAGGGGTCGGCGGTGTTATGGGCAGCAGATTAGGGGTACATAGGGATAATGTAGGTTGCAACGGTGTACGGAGCGGCAGATTAGGGGTTAATAATAATATGCAGGGGTCAGCGATAGCGGGGGCGGCAGATTAGAGGTTAATAAGTGTAAGGTTAGGGGTGTTTAGACTCGGGGTTCATGTTAGGGTGTTAGGTGCAGACTTAGGAAGTGTTTCCCCATAGGAAGCAATGGGGCTGCGTTAGGAGCTTAATTCTGCTTTTTTGCAGGTGTTAGGTTTTTTTTTCAGCTCAAACTGCCCCATTGTTTCCTATGGGGGAATCGTGCACGAGCACGTTTTTGAAGCTGGCCACGTCCGTAAGCACCGCTGGTATCGAGAGTTGCAGTGGCGGTAAATTATGCTCTACGCTCCTTTTTTGGAGCCTAACGCACTGAAAACTAAGCCATTATGTGAACTCTAAATACCAGCGGTATTTAAAAGGTGCGGGGGAAAAAAAGCATGCGTTAGCTACGCGGGTCGTTACCGGCAAAACTCTAAATCTAGCCGTATGTATAGAATGGAACGAACACTAAGGGGTCGATTTACCATCGGTCTGTCCGACATGGGGTGTCAGTCAGCCTGATCGTATAGGATCGGACGGATTGCTGTCCGCAGCCTCAGAGCAGGTGGACCAGTTATGTAGCAGCAGTCTTAAGAATGCTGCTTCATACCTGCGGTTTCCGGCGAGCCTGAAGTTTCGCACGGAAACAGGGGCATAGAGCTCCATTCAGAGCTTGATAATTTGGCCCCTAAGTCATGAGACACTCATCTTTTTGAGGCTACCAAAAGTCTGAACAAATGAATACATTTCTAGGTACTGTGATATTTTTGGCTAAAATGTTAGTTTTTAGAACATGAATAGCCCAATCACTAGCTCAAATTAAAAACTCTCTGTTGCATCAGCTAACTTTGGAATTATATGATGCTTTTGGGGTTGTGAAACACAAAACTACCTGTTTTATGAGGAAATTGGAATGCTATATGCTAAGATTACCCCAAAACTTGCAGCTACAACTACTATATTCCCTTTGGAATTCATAATATGGGGTAGATTTATCAAGCAGTGGATGCTGCTCTCTACCCCTGTACTTTCCAGCTCACCTTAAATGTAAGTTAAGAAGCAGCGGTCATAAGACCGCTGCTCCTTAACTCGGAGGTGGTGGACAGCAATCAGCCAGATCGGATACGATCGGGTTGATTGACACCCCCTGCTAGTGGCCGATTTTCCGCGAATGTCATACGAAATGCTTGTGCAATGATAAATGCCAACAGCTTATGCTATCGGCATTTATCGATGTAGGGCAGACATGATCCGCTACAGCAGATCATGTCCGCCCAAACACGATAAATCAGCCCCATCATCTTAAATATGCAACTTAGAAGAGAGAGGTTACTAGACTTTGAAGGGAGAAGAGATATTAACTAATTACTGCTGACCTAGGGGAGGAGTACTAACAAGGGAAATATATAAGAGAGGCAATAATTACAGAGACATTTATGATTTAAATAGCTATCTTTGAATCTCGGGTGTTTGAAAGAAAAAAAAAGTTGCGAAAGTACTTTAACATAAAGATATAAACAGATACATTGCTAAAGATGTATTTGTATTTATATATATATATATATATATATATATATATATCAGTCCAAAGAGAGCACTTTCCGTGTAACAAAAGGTGTTTAATCAGTGTAAATATTTTCGGGGCGTGACGCCGTCATCAGACAAGTGGACAAACAATAATTGTTATTGTTTGTCTACTTGTCTGATGATGGGGTCACGCCCCAAAAACGTTTAAACGGATTACACACCTTTTGTTACACGGAGAGTGCTCTCTATGGACTGTCATTTGTTTTTTACTCTGGGAAGCACCCTGACTTGACTCCACACAGGACAGTGGATAATAAGTGCTGGCTTACCACATATATATATATATATATATATATATATATATACTAGCTGATAAGCCTGCCCAGAGGGCAGTCTATGTATTAAAAATGCAAACCCCCCCCCAAGCTACAAAAAAAATACAGAAAAAAAATAAACAAAGCTATCCAAAATAATAAAGTTAAACCTAAACTAATACCCCTAAAAAATAAAAAATCCCACCTAAAATAAAAACGCCCCCTAATCTAATACTAAACTACCAATAGCCCTTTAAAGGGCTTTTGTAGGGCATTGCCCTAAAGAAATCAGCTCTTTTACATTAAAAGTAAACAAAGTCCCCCTAACAGTAAAACCCCCCACCCCCAAACCCCCCAAAATAAAAAAACTAACACTAATAAACCTAAACTACTCATTGTACCTAAAGGGGAATTTGTATGGGCATTGCTCTGAAAAGGGCATTCAGCTATTTTTTACTGCCCTTAAAATGGCATTCAGCACTTTTTGAAATTGCCCAATGAACCCTAATCTAAAAAAACATAACAAAAAAAAAACAAAAAAAAAAAACTAACACTAAAGCCCCAAATAGGTACTTTCGGTTTCAGAAGTCCGGCAGAGAAGGTCTTCCTCCAGGCCGGTCCATCATCTTCATCCACAGCGAAGGCAGCATGGAGTGGAGGTATAGAGCGGTCTTCCCAGATGTGGTGATCCTCGGCGGTGGTCATCTGTGACAGCGTTGTCAATCCGCGGCAGCGGTGGTCCTCGGCAGCATGGAGTCCCCTCTTCATCCGATATCCTCAATATTGAATGCAAGGTACCGCAATCAATTTGGGGTACCTTGCATTCCTATTGGCTGAATGTAGCATCTTTTTATGTAATTAAGGGGTACATTTTTGGGGGGTGTAAGGTTAGGGGTCTTAGTCATTAAATTAGTTTTTTTGCGTTGTAAAATGTTGGCTGCCTCGCGCTGCCAACATTCCTTTGAGGATGTGTGTGCGCAACTGGCGATACCGCCGGACGTGTTACAAATGTGATTATAGTATATATATATATATAAATATACAATCAATATATATATATAGTTGTGCTCATAAGTTTACATACCTTGGCAGAATTTATGATTTCTTGGCCATTTTTCAGAGAATATGAATGATAACTCAAAAACGTTTCTTTCACTCATGGTTAGTGTTTGGCTGAAGCCATTTATTATCAAATAAATGTGTTTACTCTTTTTTAAATCATAATGACAACAGAAACTACCCAAATGACCCTGATCAAAAGTTTACATACCCTGGCGATTTTGGCCTGATAACATGCACACAAGTTGACACAAAGGGGTTTGAATGGCTATTAAATGTAACCATCCTCACCTGTGATCTGTTTGCTTGTAATTAGTGTGTGTGTGTATAAAAAGTCAATGAGTTTCTGGACTCCTGACAGACCCTTGCATCTTTCATCCAGTGCTGCACTGACGTTTCTGGATTCTGAGTCATGGGGGAAGAAAAAGAATTGTCAAAGGATCTGTGGGAAAAAGGTAGTTGAACTGTATAAAACAGGAAAGGGATATAAAAGATATCCAAGGAATTGAGAATGCAAATCAGCAGTGTTCAAACTCTAATCAAGAAGTGGAAAATGAAGGGTTCTGTTTGATAACATACTGCATTCATCTTGTCATCAATGCTGACCAAATTTCCTGTGCCTTTGTAGCTCACACATCCCCAAAACATCAGTGATCCACCTCCGTGTTTCACAGTAGGAATGGTGTACCTTTCATCATAGGCCTTGTTGACTCTCTAGCGTTTATGGTTGTGGCCAAAAAGCTCAATTTTGTTCTCATCACTCCAAATTACTTTGTGCCAGAAGGTTTGAGGCTTGTCTCTGTGCTGTTTGGCGTATTGTAAGTGGGATACTTTGTGGCATTTGCGTAGTAATGGCTTTCTTCAGGTGACTCGACCATGCAGCCCATCTTTCTTCAAGTGCCTCCTTATTGTCCATCTTGAAACAGCCACACTACATGTCCTGTTTTTCACCTGAAGTTATTTGTGGGTTTGTCTTTGCCTCCTGAATAATTTTCCTGGCAGTTGTTGCTGGAATTTTAGTTGGTCTACCTGACCGTGGTTTGGTTTCAACAGAACTCCTCATTTTCCACTTCTTTATTAGTGTTTAAACACTGCTGATTTGCATTCTCAATTCCTTGGATATCTTTTTATATCCCTTTCCTGTTTTATACAGTTCAACTACCTTTTCCCGCAGATCCTTTGACAATTCTTTTTCTTTCCCCATGACTCAGAATCCAGAATTGTCAGTGCAGCACTGGATGAAAGATGCAAGGGTCTGTCAGGTCCAGAAACTCATTGACCTGTTATACACACACACTAATTACAAGAAAACAGATCACAGGTGAGGATGGTTACCTTTAATAGCCATTCAACCCCCTTTGTGTCAACTTGTGTGCATGTTATCAGCCCAAAATCACCAGGGTATGTAAACTTTTGATTAGGGTCATTTGGGTAGTTTATGTTGTCATTATGATTTAAAAAGAGTAAACACAGTTTACCATCCTCACCTTCAGCCAAACACTAACCATGAGTGAAAGAAAAGTTTTTGTTTTATCATTCATATTCTCTAAAAAATGGCCAAGAAATCATATATATATGTGTGTTTTACTTTGTATTAACTGCAAATATTTCATATTTCAATATTCTGCACATAGTAGAATATTTTATGTGTTATTTTCAATAGATATTCCTATATATATCTGTATAAATCTATACCAATATGTAATCATCTATATATATATATAGGTATTAATATATATTTGTTTGAAAAACAAAAACATCAGATATATGTAGAAATATTTAATTATAAATAAATAGAACATATTTCATTATGTTAAGAACATTGGATTATGAAATATTAATATTTTCATGTTGGGTTAGTGCAATTGCGAAAATGTGATCGTGTTCAAACGATAGTCGGGTGTTTTTTTTCCACTTTTTTTTCTCCATTGACTTTAAAAGGGGAATACGTGAATGTGCATGCATGTTCAAATTTTTGCCCTAGTCGGGTTACCGCTCGCGCACAATACGTTTTTTTTTTACCTTTTTTACGAATGCATGTTTTTCTTGTATTATTTCATTATTTTTTTGTTTGTTAGTTCTATGTTTGTTTCAAAATGAAAAATTCAGTTGGCATTGATTTTGTTTGTCAAGATGCTGAGTGGAATATCTGCCTCTCTCACGGACCGGAGGGACTATATGGAACTTTATCTCCAATTAATAATTATGTATAACTCTTGAATGTCTCTTGTAGATTACTATATAATTGATATTGCCACTGATATAAATTAAGAATTAAAAAATGAAAAAAAAACTAACATTACATAAAAACACTTAGCATTACATAAAAATGGCTAACATTACAGCTAATGAAAAACCTACAGCTACAGAAATAAATAAAATTACCAAAAATAAAAACACACAGTTATAGTTATTTCTATTCTAAAACTAAAGCCCCACTTAAAAAAACACCCCAAAATAAAAAGCCCTCTACTTACATTAAATAAACTATAGCAATAGCTCTTAGAAGGGCATTTTGTAAAGCATTGCCCTCAAGTGACTCTTTTGCACCAAAAAAATACTACCCCATTCTACAATACAAGTAACTCCCTACCCACACAAAAAAAGCCTACTCTACTTACATTAAATAAACTATAGCAATAGCTCTTAGAAGGGCATTTTGTAAAGCATTGCCCTCAAGTGACTCTTTTGCACCAAAAAAATACTACCCCATTCTACAATACAAGTAACTCCCTACCCACACAAAAAAGCCTACTCTATTTGGTTGGTCATTGCCCTTAGAAGGGCATTTGGTAAGGCAGTGTCCTTAAGCTCTTTTGCATCCCAAAAAAACCCCCTATTGTAAAAAATAAAAAACCCACCAAAAAACCCGTCTAACTAAACCCCAAAGATGGTACTCGCCAAACTTGAATCATGTTTCAACGTGATCGCCAAATACTGTGCTTCTCTTCTATCCTAATGGCGGTTTTATTCTATCTTCATCCCAGCGGCAGTGGTCTTCTTTCCTTATCCATCTTCCTATTGGCTGATTTTCATTTTCGAATTCAAATAGAATGAAAGCTGAATGAAAATAACAATGCAAGGGTACCCCTATATAAAGGGGGTACCTCATATTCAAAATTTAGTGTGCGGCTGGTGACTGCATAAGGAGGACGGAAGATAAGAAGAAAATAAGATGGATAGAAGAGGAGCACCGCAGTTGGTGATCATGTATGGTGAGTACCATCTTTGGGGTTTAGTGGTAGGCTTTTTTTTAGGTGTGTTTTTTTTTTAGAATAGGATTGTTGTTTTCTTTGTGTGGGCAGCAAAAGAGCTTTAGGGCACTGCCCTAGCAAATGCTCTTCGAAGGGCAATGCCCAAACAAATGCACTTTTCAGGGCAAGCTCTTCAGAGTAGGTTTTTTTAGATATGCTTTTTATGTGGTGGGTTACTTGTATTGTAGAATGGGGTAGTAATTTTCTTTTTGGGTGGTTTTAAATTTTTGGGTGTTTTTTTTAAGTGGGAGTTTTAGAAAAGGCCTAACTGTTTTTTTATTGTTGCTAAAAAAAATCTGTAATGGTAGGTTTTTCATTTTCTGTAATGTTTTTTAATGTAATGTTAGCTTTTTTAATGTAATGTTAGGTTGTCTTTTTTAATGTAATGTTAGATTTTTTTTATGTAATGTTATGTTTTTGGTAACTTAGGGGGTGTTAGGTTAGATATGTTACGGGGGTTAGTCAGTTAGGGGATTTAAAGGTTAATGGGTACTTTGCAATGGGGATTGTGGCACTTAAGAGGTTAATAGTGTAGAAGGGTACTTTGCGATGTGGGGGTGTGGCAGTTTAGAGGTTAATAGTTTAGCGGGTACTTTGCAATGTGGGGGTGTGGCAGTTTAGGGGTTAATAGTGTAGAGGTGTACTTTGTGGTGGGCTATGTGGTGGTTTAGAGGTTAGTAGTAGTAGTTTTTTCCTATAGCCAAACTCTTTCCGTGAGTATTAAGGTTGCATAAAAAGTTTTAGTGTTAAATGTGATTGCATTTGAGCAATCGCATTTACTTTCATCTTGTAATACGAGCGGACATTGCTGCTCAACCCCACCAAGAGAAATGATAGGGAGCATAAATTACCGGACAGTTTGCGAAAACAAATCTGTGTTAATCTCGCAATCACGTTTACACTTCTGCCAATAGCATGCTGCTCGTAATCTTGCCCATAATGAGCTTCTGTGGGGAAAATATCAGAGATTAGTTTGAGAAGTCTGGATTTGTCAGAATTCAATACTGTTCCTTTAAATTTGGTTTTGCTATTATGCTCTACTTCCAATATAAGACTCCTCCTCATATTCAAACCTTGCTTGGTAATTTTGTTACAAGGAGCGTGAAAACTCAAGTTACTTAGCCTCATTCTGCAGTCTAAAGAATTCCTTTACCTAATTGTATTCCAGTCTCTAGTATCTTGCATCTCATCTATAATCTGCTTATTCCTTGCATGCCTATGACTGAGTGATTTACTTGTTGTGCACCTGCCTGTGACATTGTAAACTGACTGCTGTCTTAGTTGAAACAATTGTTGTACTCATCATTGTTACATAAATAAATCACTTAGACAGGAATTCTTTCAAGTACTACTATTATTTAAGTTCAGCAACTGTGATCCTTATATTGAATACACTATAGAATCCTCAGTTAAAGCAAGAGCACACACCTATATTCATATAGGAGGTATACTCTAAGGGACCGAATTATCATTGCACCATCAGTTCTTGTGAACTGCTGGTGCAATGCCACCCCCTACAGAATTACGGCCCCCTGCAATGCCACCCCCTCAGAGCAGGCGGACAGGCTATGGAGCAGCGGTCTATAGACCGCTGCTTCATAACTTCTGTTTCCACGTGAGCCTTCAGCCGAAACAGCAGTTATGAAGCAGCGGCCTTTAGACAGCTGCTCCATAACTTGTTTGCCTGCTCTGAGGCTGCGGACATCAATCCGCCCGATCCTATACGATCGGGCTGATTGACACCCCCTGCTAGGGGGCGATTGGCCACAAATCTGCAGGGGGCGGCATTGCACAAGTAGATCACAAGAACTGCTTGTGCAATGATAAATACTGACAGCGTATGCTGTCGGTATTTATCGATGTGAGGTGGACATTATACGCTACATCGTATCATGTCCGCTCGCACTATAATAAATTGGCCCCTAAGGATCTTAGTAGTTACGTGATTTTATAGGATTCTGCACTTCCAGTTTTTGCAGGAATTGGAAGGCCCACAAATTTCATGGTTGGTTTGCAGGAAAGGGGCGATAACATTTTTAATTGATGCCTTCTGCAAAGTCCCTACTTGCATCTTTTTCTTACTTGCTGTAAGAACTGCAGAGTTCAAAGGGACATTCTGGCAAATTTAAATGCACATAGATTAATTACATCTTTGAATAGAAAAATATTTACAGTATACACATATTGGAAAAAATGCTTCTACTAAAATGTAGAAGAATACGCTGTCGGCATTTGTCATTGCACCAGCAATTCTTGTGAACTGCTGGTGCAATGCCATCCCCTGCAGATTTGCGGCCCCCTGCAATGCCACCCCCTCAGAGCAGGCAGACAGGTTATGATGCAGCGGTCTTTAGATAACTTTTTAGATAACTTCTGTTTCCGGCGAGCCTGTACAGAGCTTGATAAATTGACCCCTGTATCTTTTTAATAAAAGCATATTTGCTAATAGATGTATAGTGCAAAATAATTCTATTCAAAACTGAAGAGCATCTATATGCATTCCAATTTTGGATGAAATATCCCTTTAAGTTTTTAATTTTTCATAAAAACAAAAAACTGTACATGTATGTAACTGTTTTTGTTCAATAATATAAGACAAAACAAAATATTTTGTTTACCGAAGAATATTTTTTTTTGTCTGTGGTGTATAGTGGTTAATTTAAAAATAATAATAAAATATATATATATATATATATATATATATATATATATATATATATATATAAATCAAAGTAAATATTTGCATAGGAAATTAGCACATCTAGGCAAGAATCCCCGCTTGCTTTTTCCCCAGAAATAACTCATATGCAATGTTACCAATGCACAAGAGAATTCTGGGTAAGCTATGCAAATTAGATATGCAAATTCTCAGTTTTTTTGCTTCAAAAATACTGTTTTAACACAGCTATCCTTTTAACAGGATTATAGCAGCAAATCAGAAATCACTCCTAGACAGCCTGTTTCATTCTATTTGGAACTCATCAGTATATATACTGCTCTGGGAAAAAATAAGAGACCACTGCAAAATTATCAGTTTCTCTGATTTTACTATTTATATGTAAAGGTTTGAGTAAAATGAACATTTTTGTTTTATTCTATAAACTACTGACAACATTTCTTCCGAATTCCAAATACAAAAATTGTCATTTATAGCATTTTGTTTGGCAGAAAATGACAGTCAAAAAATCAAAGATGCAATGTTTACAGACCTTGCAAAATGCAGAAAAAATAGGTTTACATTTTTAACCCCTTAATGACCAAGGACGTACGCCACACGTCCTCAAAAAAAATACAGTTAATGACCGAGGACGTGTGGCGTACGTCCTTGGTCTGGAAAGCAGCTGGAAGCGATCCTGCTCGCTTCCAGCTGCTTTCCGGTTATTGCAGTGATGCCTCGATATCGAGGCATCCTGCAATAACACAACTAGGCCATCCGATGCAGAGAGAGCCACTCATGTGCCAAATGAAGTGGAGGTGGGCGGGATCGGGGGCAGGACAGACGGGAGCGCGCGCGTGCACGGGGGCGGCGGGTGGGCGCGTGCACGGGGCGGGAGCGGGAGGGAACCACTACACTGCAGAAAAATAAAGCTGTAAAAAGTAAAAAAAAAAAAGGTTTTAAAGTTATAAATAAACAGCTAAGGGATCTGGAAGGGGTGGGGGGTTGGTCTTGGGGGGGAGCTACACTACAGAAAAGGGCATTTTTTTTTTTAAAAAAAGGCACATTTTTTACTAAACTGGGTACTGGCAGACAGCTGCCAGTACCCAAGATGGCGCCCATTAAGGCAGAGGGGGAGGGTTAGAGAGCTGTTTGGTGGGGGATCAGTGAGGTTGGGGGCTAAGGGGGGGATCCTACACAGCAGCATATGTAAATATGCTATAAAAAAAAGCCCAAATATAGCTTTTATTTTAGTACTGGCAGAGTTTCTGCCAGTACTTAAGATGGCGGGGACAATTGTGGGGTGGGGGAGGGAAGAGAGCTGTTTGGGAGGGATCAGGGGGTCTCATGTTTCAGGTGGGAGGCTGAGCTCTACACTAAAGCTAAAATTAACCCTGCAAGCTCCCTACAAGCTACATAATTAACCCCTTCACTGCTAGCCATAATACACGTGTGAAATGCAGTGGCATTTGGCGGCCTTCTAATTACCAAAAAGCAACGCCAAAGCCATATATGTCTGCTATTTCTGAACAAAGGGGATCCCAGAGAAGCATTTACAACCATTTGTGCCATAATTGCACAAGTTGTTTGTAAATAATTTCAGTGAAAAACCTAAAGTTTGTGAAAAAGTTTGTGAAATAGGGAACGTTTTTTTTTATTTGATCACATTTGGCGGTGAAATGGTGGCATGAAATATACCAAAATGGGCCTAGATCAATACTTTGGGTTGTCTACTACACTACACTAAAGCTAAAATTAACCCTACAAGCTCCCTACAAGCTACATAATTAACCCCTTCACTGCTGGGCATAAAACATGTGTGGTGCGCAGTGGCATTTAGCGGCCTTCTAATTACCAAAAAGCAATGCAAAAGCCATATATGTCTGCTATTTCTGAACAAAGGGGATCCCAGAGAAGCATTTACAACCATTTGTGCCATAATTGCACAAGCTGTTTGTAAATGATTTCAGTGAGAAACCTAAAATTGTGAAAAATTTTACGTTTTTTTTATTTGATCGCATTTGGCGGTGAAATGGTGGCATGAAATATACCAAAATTGGCCTAGATCAATACTTGGGGTTGTCTACTACACTAAAGCTAAACGTATCCCTAAAAGCTCCCTACATGCTCCATAATTAACCCCTTCACTGCTGGGCATAATACACGTGTAGTGCGCAGTGGCATTTAGCAGCCTTCTAATTACTAAAAAGCAATGCCAAAGCCATATATGCCTGCTATTTCTGAACAAAGGGGATCCCAGAGAAGAATTTACAACCATTTAAGCCATAATTGCACAAGCTGTTTGTAAATAATTTCAGTGAGAAACCAAAAGTTTGTGAAAAAATTAGTAAAAAAGTGAACGATTTTTTGTATTTAATCGCATTTGGCGGTGAAATGGTGGTATGAAATATACCAAAATGGGCCTAGATGAATACTTTGGGATGTCTACTAAAAAAAAATATATACATATCAATGGATATTCAGAGATTCCTGAAAGATATTCTGTGTTCTAATGTAACTAGCGCTAATTTTGAAAAAAAGTGGTTTGGAAATAGCAAAGTGCTACTTGTATTTATGGACCTATAACTTGCAAAAAAAGCAAAGAACATGTAAACATTGTGTATTTTTAAACTCAGGACAAAATTTAGAAACTATTTAGCATGGGTGTTTTTTGGTGGTTGTAGATGTGTAATAGATTTTGGGGGTCAAAGTTAGAAAAAGGATGTTTTTTTCAATTTTTTCCTCATATTTTATATTTTTTTATAGTAAATTATAAGATATGATGAAAATAATGGTATCTTTAGAAATTCCATTTAATGGTGAGAAAAACGGTATGTAATATGTGTGGGTACAGTAAATGAATAAGAGGAAAATTACAGCTAAACACAAACACCGCAGAAATGTAAAAATAGCCTTGATCCAAACGGACAGAAAATGGAAAAGTGCTGTGGTCATTAAGGGGTTAAATATCACAATACGAATGTTTTAACTTAGCAAGAATTCAGAAATTAATATTTGGTGGAATAACCCTGATTTTCAATCATAGTTTTCATGTGCTTTGTCATGCACTTCACCAGTCTTTCACATTGCTGTTGGTCAACTTTATGTCACTCCTGGCACAATAATTCAAGCAGCTTGGCTTTGTTTGATGGCGTGTGACCATCCTTCTTCCTCTTGATCACATTTGAGAGGTTTTCAATTGGGTTCAGTTCTGGAGATTGGGCTGGCCATGACAGGGTCTTTATCTGGTGGTCCTCCATCCACACCTTTATTGACCTGGCTGTGGCATGGAGCATTGTCCTGCTGGTAAAAACAATCCTCAGAGTTGGGGAACATTGTCCGAGCAGAAGGAAGCATGTATATGCATTCTTCACAAAGATACATCTGTCCGATACCAGCCTTGCTGAAGCACCCTCAGATCATCACTGATCCTCCACAAAATTTCACAGTTGGTGTGAGAAAGTGTGGCAGCTCTCCATCTGACCATTATATGACCAGGTGCTGGGCAAAACTAAGAATTGGACTCATCAGAGACGATGACCTTACTCTAGCCCTCTACTATCCAATCCTTATGGACTTTTGCAAACCTTAGCCTGGCTCTTCTTTGCTTCTTATTAATTATGGGCTTTTTTTCTAGCTTTGCTAACCTTCAGCCCTGCCCCTAAGAGCCTGTTTTGAACATTTTTGTAGGACCCTTAATGTCATCCTACGGTTGTTGAGTGATATTCAAATGAATTGCTGGTCATCCTGGGCAGTGGAGAGTCATTTTGCCCTCTGCTGGTCTGTAGATGTGTTGTCCCCAATGTCTGCTGCTTGGCCTTGTTTTATTGAACCTCTGTCTTTGAAATTGTAAGGATGGACGCAACCTGTACCACTGTATCCCTCTGCCAGTAAAGCCAGAATTAAGCCCTTCTTTTCCTTACTCAAAACTTTCCATCTCATTTGGCATGGTCAATACATATTTTTTTATTTCAATTACTTTTGAGGTAATACTAGTACTGTTTTTGCCATACAGCTGGTTCTATTTCAAGATGAAAGTGAAGACCACAGCTGTGTTTTTTTTTTACCTTTCCTCATTAAATAAGATTTGGTTAAGGTGATCACCTAGCCAGTACATCATTAGTAGGGATGGGCAAATGTTTCGCAACATTCGAAAAACGGCACAAATTTTAACACATTTGTTCGTTCAAATCGAATTTCGAATGTTTACATAACATTCTAACATTCGATTTTCGAATGTTCGGTTTAGAATTTTACGATTACATTTGAAAATATTCTTTTCGAAAAATTCAAATTTAGATTGTAATAGTATTTCTAATGCTTTTTCTTTAAATGTAATATTCGAATTATGCAATATTCGAATTCGAAAAATTCGAATTTAGATTTTAATAGTATTTCTAATGCTTTTTCTTTAAATGTAATATTCGAATTATGCAATATTCGAATTTGAAAAATTTGAATTTAGATTGTAATAGTATTTCTAATGCTTTTTCTTTAAATGTAATATTCGAATTATGCAATATTCAAATTTGAAAAAATCGAATTTATATTCGAATTCGAAAAATTCGAATTTATATGTTTGTAATAGTATTTATAATGCTTTCTTTAAATGTAATATTCGAATTCTGCAATATTCTATATGGAAACATTCAAAATGATATATTTGTATCTATTATGTATCAATTTACTAGATTCCCACCCTACCACATGAACTATTGAACTTCTGAATAGTATTTGTTAAATAGAATGTTAAATTCGAAATTTCGAATGTGCACATTCGATATAATTATAAACATTCAAATTCGAAAGTGACATTCGAAAACTGCAAATAACATTCGATTTTCGAATTTTTAAGAATATTCGTTCTTATTAACATTCGGATTTAGAATTCGAATTTCGGTAATAACATTCGTTCTACATTCGAAATTCGAAAATTTAGACATTTGCCAATCCCTAATCATTAGGTAGAATGAGGAGTGCCTGTGTGGAATGGCTGTCATTCATGTAGATGCTGATTTAAGAAACAATTGGATTGGTCTTCTAATATGTTCCAGATTTGTGTGTGTGTGTGTATATATATATATAAATATATATATATATATATATATATATATATATATATATATATATATATATATATACTGTATATATACACACATATACATACACACACACAGTTGGTCTTGTGATTATGCTGGGGGGGGGTAGTGCCCAGAGACTTCTATGAGCATGAATCAGAAATTTAAAAAAAAATACCATGCTGTATTGTAAAATGATGTTTTAATGCAAGAATGAAATCTACTTTTTCAGTTCATTCCCACTGAATAATAGCATTAATGTAGTTACACATCAGAATGTGTGCTAAGGAAAGATTTTCAATGTATTTCATCATATAATTAACAGACAGCAATAAAAAAGCAGGTATCTGACTTCATACAACAAATGTCCACACAGAAAAATACCACTAAATTGCATGAATACTTGTCAGATACAGTTTTTACTCCTTTCGATTGGGACTTTGCCTCTTTTTCTTGAATCTGACTTCTTACAACATGATTCAGAATTCTCCTCTAAAGTAGGTATAAAGTATCACTCCAGGGGACAGTGATACTGTATATATTTTTTTGGCCTGTGCTGAATTATCACACAGAGCATTAAAGGAATGCAAGTGACAGAGGTAACAAATATCAGATAGGCAGATAACTCTAAATTCACAGACTATATAGTAAAATATCAACAGGTCTTGGCAATTTATTCTACATATATGACTTAAAACAAAGAAAACTAATGTTGCCCACTAGTGATCTTTCAAAAAATGAAATCCCCATCTGTGTCCTAGCTAAGCAGAAATACAGCTAGTCTGCCCTGTGTACTTTTATAGTCATTATGCTCATCCATTCAAAGTGAAAAGAACTTGTAATCTATTTAAAATACATATCCAACTATAGAAGAAACTAAATCTATAAATACAGTACGCATTATTTATTTATTATTTATTTATAAAATATTTTACCAGGAAGGATACATTGAGATTTCTCTCGTTTTCAAGTATTTCCTGGGTCCACAAAACATTGCATTGATACAATAGGGTACAATAAAATACAAAAACAATAATAATATACAATATATGCACAAAAATTTAACATAGAACAGGTAGTAAATATATAATCAACAATGACAGGTGCATTCTGTTTAGAGATATGTAGAGAGGGATCTCTTAAAGGATTCTAGGCTTGGGGAAGTTTTTAAAGTGTGAGGGAGGTTGTTCCATAATTGTGGTGCTCTGTAGGAAAAGGAGGATCGAGCTGCTTTCTTTTTTGTATTGAGGCAAGCTAAATAATGTTCTGGTATTGGATCGGAGGTTATAGAAGGTGGGAATAGCTGAGGAGAGTAGGTAGGTAGCTCAGGTAGGGTGGGAGCTTCCCAGAAAAGCTCTTAAACACAAGGCAGGAAAGATGAAGGGTGTGGATTCCAGCGACAGCCAGTTTAGTTCTTTTAGCATGTCACAATGGTTGGTCCTGTAATTACATTGTAGCACAAAGCGTCAGAACGAGTTATACAGTGTATTAAGTTTATTAAGGTGAGTTTGCGGTGCAGGTGGCTATACTACATCCCCATAATCCATGATTGGCATCAGCATTTGCTGTACATTTTTTTCCTTTACTGTAGGGCTGAGGCAGGATTTGTTTCTGTACAGGGCACCTAGTTTTGGATAAAGTTTAGATGTAAGTTTTTCTATGTGGAGGCCAAAAGATTGGGGTTTTAACAACATACCCAAGTATTTGAAATAGTGGACTGCGGTCAGTGTGAAATTTGATTTTGTTTTGATGCATAGATGGGAATTTTGTAGTTTGTGTAATTTAGGTCCTGTTCCAAAGATCATTGTGACAGTTTTGTCAGTGTTTAGGAAGAGTTTGTTTTTTGAGATCCACTTTTCTACCTCTGTGAACTAGTCTTGGAGCACTGCTTCAAGCTGTGGCAGATTGAATTTGTTTGCATAGATTACTGTGTCATCTGCGTACATGTTTACAGTTGAGAATTTGCAGACATTAGGCAGATAATTTATAAATAATATGAATAGTAGGGGGCCGAGAATGGAACCTTGGGGAACACCACACATAACTTGGGGAGGGAGGGAGGGAGTCGCTGTCAGAAATGGAGACATGGAGGCCAAATTATCATATGTCTGTCGGACCTGATCCGACAGTGCGGATCAGGTGCGACAGACATCGCTGAATGCGGAGAGCAATACGCTATCCATATTTAGCATTGCACCATTGTGGCGATTCCTGTCCGTCTCATCAGAGCAGTCTGACAGGGTTATGGAGCAGCGGTCTTTAGACCGCTGCTTCATAACTGCTGTTTCTGGCAAGTCTGAAGACTCGCCAGAAACACGGCCCTTCAAGCTCCATTCGGAGCTTGATAGATAGGCCTCATATTGTGATAGATCCAATACATATGATCAAAACCAGGTTCGCGGATGATCACCAATACCTGAGTTTTTTAGTTTGAGCAGTAGAATGTTGTGGTCTACTGTGTCAAAGACCTTTGCAAAATCAAGGAAAATAGCTCCAGTTAGGTCTCCTTGTTCCATGCCAGCTTGGATGTTGTTGCAAACTTTTAGGAGGGCAGTTGCAATGGAGTGATTTGGGCGAACACCTGATTGAACAGGGGTCAGATAGTTAGATTGTTGGTAATACTCACATAATTGCGTATGGACGCATTTTTCTAAGATATTTGACAATACTGGGCGCAATGATATTGGGCGATAGTTAGAAACCAAGGTTATCTCCCCACTTTTATGGATAGGCACTACTCTTGCAGTCTTCCAAAGTTTAGCAATTTCCGGCGCACTGAGCTTCAACAGCATTGCTGGGAGTTGATCAGGTCCAGACTGTTTTTTTATTTTTAGATTATTAATAGGTATTGATAGGTACAGGTCTAAAATTGAACTTTTCTATATTGGATTATTGCTGATTTAGTGGGGCATGGTCCACATTTGTAGTTTCAGGATGTGTGTCATTTATTAGTTTGTCAATCAGGGTGGTGGAGCATCCAACAAAATAATTGTTAAAGACATTTGCTACTTCTAAGGGAAGTTGCAGGCTTTGGTTGTCCACATTGACAGTGGAGGGTTGGGAGTGGATTGGTGGAGTTTGTAAGTTATATATGACTTTCCAAAACATTTTAGGGTTTGATATCACAGAAATATTGGGCCTTGGCCAATTTTGTTTGTTTAGTGCATATATTTCGCCATTGTCTATATATACAGTGATCGTTCATAGAGCCAGTATGCTTGAACTTTGACCACAATGAACCCTTAGTGACATACTTATGTGTGGAATGTGTGAGCTGTATGCTTAAAAAACACATTGAAAATCAATTACATAGGAGTGTGCTAGCTAAATTTTACTCAGCTTAGGATATGAGCATTGGAAGTACTTTATTGCTGATTCCTGGAATTTATATTATTATTTACAATTATGCAAGTTGTAGCTCCCACCAAGGAAAATCTGTCTATTTAATTAATAAATCATTTTGAACAACCACAACTCTTTTTTTTTTCTTTGCTGCATCTAAAAAAGGGTGTTTATCAATCTTTTTTTTAATGAAAGTTGTGATGCAGAAAAAATGCTATTTATTTTTATGCTTGTAGGGTGTGACACTATCCACCAACAGAACTGTGGCCGTTGGCCATATCTCCAGGCATAAGGTGTTCACAAACCCATTCTTTCTGTGAGTTCTGAAAATAATTTTAAACAGCTTTAACTTAACCTGATTCAAAAAAAATTATGTTTTTAATATTTACATATTAAAAGAGTTCTTTCATAATCATATATATTTGAAAGATAGGCATATGCTTTTGTTTTTGGTAGCTACAAAAATTACACTATCATGCTACCATTTACAGTGTAGCTTGAGTGGGCTATTTTATTTTAGATAAAATAATCCTTACATTCCTTTTGCAATGTACCCCATACTCACTGTGTCCAAGGCTATCTGCTGCACCTAACAGACAAGGCCCAATTTAAAACACAATATATGTAGGAGCTTTGCTGTTAATACTGGGACATTTCTTGCTATAGTATTCTTATGGGCAAAGGCAAACTGATATGCTACATGGTTTTTAGGAAGCCAATTGCTCATGAGAGCCCGCTTTCATAGGCTCCAACGGGAGTCTCGTACTCATGCGGTCACACATGGCAGCGTTGGGCAGCAAATTAAAAATATATATTATATGAATATATACTGTACATACATATTTATATCTTTATAGGTGTATATACCCATATTAACACATAACTATATATTTATATAAGCATATACATATATATTTAGAGTAAAAACACAGTCCCTCATTCACTTCTATGTAAAGGCACTTTAAAGCCGTTTTTTCTCTAACACCCCACATCCCCTCACTTTAAACCCTTATAACTGCATCATGCATTTTTTTTTTTTTTTTTTTTAATAAAGATGCTCATATTTTTATTTTATGTTACTCTACAGTCCTCTTTATTTTGGGGGCAATTGGAACAACTTTTTTTCATTAGCGACCAACGACGTACAGGGTTCGTCCTACAAAAAACGTCCGTTAATGACCAAGGACGTACCCTGTACATCGTTAGTGTTTTCAAGCTGTGGAAGCGATCCTGATCGCTTCCAGACACTTTCATGTTATTGCAGTGATGCCTTGATATTGACGCATCCTGCAATAACATTTTTTAGCCATCCGATGCAGAGAGAGCCACTCTGTGGACATCTCTGCATCGGCCATCAATGGTCAAGATCGTTGGTGGGTGGGAGCCATTGCATGTAAACGTGTGGTTGGCCATTGATGGGGGATGTGCATCAGAGGGGGGTGGTACCCCGTGCGGGGGCGGGGGCAGGAGTGGGTGGGAACGCTACACTATGGCACAATTTGTTTAGTATAAGGTGGGAGAGAGAAGGAGGAATTTTTATCTAAGGGATCTGGGAGGGGGTAGGGGGTTGGTTATTGAGGGGGGCAACTACACTACAGAAAAAAAGCATTTATATTTAAAAATAAAAAATATTTTTTTTAGGGCAAACTGGGTACTAGCAAACAGCTGCCAGTACCCAAGATGGCACACAATAAGGGTTAGAGAGCTGTTTGGAGGGGATCAGGGAGGTTGGGTAATTTTATTTTTGCCAATACTTAAGATGGCGGGGACAATTGTGGGGTGGGAGAGGGAAGAGAGCTGTTTGGGAGGGGGGTGGGATGTGTCAGGTGGAAGGCTGATCTCTACACTAAAGATAAAATTAACCCTACAAGCTCCCTACAAGCTACCTAATTAACCCCTTCACTGCTGGACATAATACAAGTGATGTGCACAGCGGCATTTAGCGGCCTTCTAATTACCAAAAAGCAACGCCAAAGCCATATAAGTCTGCTATTTCTGAACAAAGGGGATCCCAGAGAAGCATTTACAACAATTTGTTCCATAATTACACAAGTTTGTAAATAATTTGTAAAAAATATACCAAAATGGGCCTAGATCAATACTTTGGGTTGTCTTCTAAAAAGAATATATACATGTCAAGGGATATTCAGGGATTCCTGACAGATATCAGTGTTCCAATGTAACTATCGCTAATTTTGAAAAAAAAAAATGGTTTGGAAATAGCAAAGTGCTACGTGTATTCATTGCCCTATAACTTGCAAAAAAAGCAAAGAACATGTAAACATTGGGTATTTCTAAACTCAGGACAAAATTTAGAAACTATTTAGTATGGTTGTTTTTTGTGGTTGTAGATGTGTAACAGATTTTGAGGCTCAAAGTTAGAAAAAGTGTGTTTTTTTCCCATTTTTTCATCATATTTTATAAAAAAAATTATAGTAAATTATATGATATGATAAAAATAATGATATCTTTCAAAAGTCCATTTAATGGCGAGAAAAATGGTATATAATATGTGTGGGTACAGTAAATGAGTATGGGGTAAATTACAGCTAAACACAAACACAGCAGAAATGTAAAAATAGCCCTGGTCCCAAACGGTCAGAAAAAGGAAAAGTGCTGTGGTCCTAAAGGGGTTAACCAGAGGTCTGACCTCTGGTTAATGATTCCAAACGCTAAGTGAGCTAGCGGTAGCATTAACCAGCCACTTGTAATGGCTGGTTATTTAACATTCACTGGTAAACGGACACATTTGCCTCTTTACCAGTGAAAGATAGCGCCTCACTTGTAATCTAGCACTTAATTGATAAGATAAGGCACATTTTTCTTACTTTGGGGTTGATCAGAATACTTAAGAAAACATCAAATGATTTATCTACAAAAATTCCAATAGACTTTTATAGTGAGATTTGTAGAAAATGTAGCCACTAATCAGCAAGCGCTACCCAGGGCCCTGAACCAAAAGTGGGTCGGCTCCTAAACTTACATTACTGCTTTTTCAAATAAAGATACCAAGAGAATGAATAAATTTTGATTATAGGAGTAAATTAAAAAGTTGCTTAAAATTGCATGCTCTATCTGAATCATGAAAGAAAAAAATGTGGGTTTATTATCCCTATTAATAGCTTGTGATTAACCCCTTTCTAATACCCGTATGAAAGAGCAGCATTTAAACACATTGATTTTCTTTTTGCTTGAAACAAATTGTAAAGTTATCACTGTTTAAATGTAAAGTGATACCCAGCACACTCAAAGCCACGACTAACTTCTCTCTCCTCATCATAGTTTCCTTTTCCAGCAAACTCCATTACTTTGTATGGGAGGCATTTGGTAACTAGCAGGGTTGTGTTTAGAGATAGCAGCATTGTTTCTTTGTATCTTGAATAATGTTAATCATGGTTCATACAAAGTGAGAAGCGCTCTACCAGGAACAAACAACAGCTTAGTAGGTTGTTCTATAGCGAGTTACCACCTAGGAGCAGCCTCTTTTAGCCCAGTTGTCCTTTTCAAGGAAGAAAACTATCCTGAAGTATATCAGTTTGATCCCACCAAGTAAAATCAGTCCAGCCCCAAAATACCAGGTAATTCTCCTCTCAACAAGGAACTTGACAACTCCAGATGATCGTTTCAGCCTTCTGTGGGCCTCGTCAGTGAGGTGCAGCAATATTCCTCTAAGCACACTGTGCAAGAAGTCCACGTCTGGTTTCCCACATCACCCTTAGGTAGACCTCTCCAGGGTCATAATACAAATTTCTACAAAGAGAGAAGCGGTCTACCAAGAATTAACAACAGCAGAGTAGGTTGTTCTATGGTTAGTTACCACCTAGGAGAAGCCTCTTTTAGCCCAGTTGTGCTTTTCAAAAGGGGAAACCAGACGTGGACTCCTTGCTCAGTGTGCTTAGAGGAATATGTCTACACTTCACTGACGGGGCCCAATGAAGGCCTCAACGATCAACTGGGGTTATTGTGTTACTTGTTCAGAGAAGAATTGCCTGGTATTTCGGTGCTGGACTGACCGTAATAGGCGGGACCAGACGGATATATGAAAGGAAAGTTCTACTCTGTGAAAAGCATTTCTGGGCTAAAAAGAAGCTGCACCCAGGTGGCAAATTGCCATAGAACAGGCTAACAATAGTACTGAGCTGGTTGTCTGTTCCTGTAAGTGTGCTTCTCTCTGTGTGCATAGAGTTAATAATGGGCCTAGTTTTTTGTAAGTAGCAGTTAAAGGATACAGAGCCCAACATTTTTTTTTTTTATGCTTCAGATAAAACATGCAATTATAAACAACAATTTACTTCTATTATCAAATTAGCTTCAGTTTCTTGATATCTTTTGTTGAAGAAGTAGCAGTGTATAACTGGGAGCTAGCTGAACAAATTGGGTGAACATTGACAAAAGACATTTATCTGCAGCCACCAATCAGTAGCTAGTTCCCAATAGTGCATTAATGCTTCTGAGCCTACCTAGGTACACTTTTCATCAAAGAATATCAAGAGAATGAAGAACATTAAATAACAGATTTAAATGAATAAAATTACAAGTGTAAAAAATAATATGTTTCTTATAAGTCCTAGAGCATAGCAAAAAAAGAAACAAGAATCTGTAATAAATTTTAAAATGTTATATTCTGTTGGGCATCCAATCACACTCTGCACCAGCTAAATCAACTAATTTTATGACGAAACATGTGGTTTAAACTCACTTAAAGAGACATGAAACCCAAAAAAATTATTTCATGATTCAGATAGAGAATACAATTCTAAACAACATTCTAATTAAGTTCTATTATCTAATCTGTTTCATTCTCTTGGTATCATTTGTTGATGGGGCAGCTATGCACTACTGGTTTCTAACTGAACACATGGGTGAGCCAATCAAAATCTATATATATATGCAGCCACCAATCAACAGCTAGGGCCTAGGTTCTCTGCTGCTCCTGAGCTTGTCTAGATAAACCATTCAGCAAAGGATAACAAGAGAAGGAAGCAAATTAAATAATAGAAGTAAATTGTAAAGTTGTTTAAAATTGAATTATCTATCTGAATCATGAAAGAAATGTTTGGGGTTTCATATCCCTTTAAGCCTCTTCAGCATGCCAATACTCTCCTGTCTCACCAGTTTCTACATTATTTGATGAATACTATTCAATCAGAATAGTCAGATATATGAGCTTTTGAGAATAGGGTTTAAAGAATTATATATGAGTTAAAGCTGGAGTGAGTTAGTCAGTGCTAGTAAATATACCCATGGGATTACCTGGAAAGATAAGCTAGAAACACTGACTTGTTTAGAAAACATATAAGGATGACAGTATTGTCAGTAATTGACAAGCCTAAAATATATCAGCATACATTTACTCGATATATTATCTTTTTGGCAAATTTTATTTTATTTGCATTTAAGGCTGAGAAAGCAAAATAATATAATTAATCAGCTTGTGCATTCCTAATATATATTGAAACATTATCGCTTGGTTTGTCTATCAAATCCTGTTTTTTATAAGAAAAGAATGGAATGTTATCAAACATAGCAAATATTTATATTGAACATATGGCAGGGAATTAATATATATACTGTATATATTTTAGTAGTATGCACTGACTAAAAGCAGGCTATTATCTGATTTTGTAATGCTTATGATAGAAATAACCAGTTATCATCCACCAAGAGTGAGTAAAAGTTTAGTTAAATGTTAGCTGATAAGAGCAAAATAAATTACTCCTGAAAGTAATCTATTTGAAGTACAGGAAAATCTTAATGCAGTTGAATTGAAAGAATATGAAAAGTGAGGATTAGAATAAGCAAAGCAGACTGCCAAATGTTATGAACAAAAAAAAATACTTTCTAATGCATTTAACTATATTTCTGCAGCTTTTTTTCTCTTCTCCAGGTAAATTCTAAAGTTTGCAGAAAAAGTTAGATATCATCCTCTTCTCATACAGGACAGAGTTAGATATTTTGTAAAAAACTAATAGCAAGATCTGAAATAATAGTGATAGGGCCAGTAAATGCTATCCCCCTGGACACAAACAATTGTGACTCATCAGCTCTACTGAATTTAGCGTTGCTATACAAACAAGCGATAATAATATTAAGCAATACAAATACTTGTGGTAAAATATACTCCCATATCAGCAGGACTCATTACTTGCTATGGGAAGTGCTAAAAACATTTACCCAGAATCACAATCCATATACAGTAAGGGATGGGCAAATGTGTTTACATTCTAATTTGAATGTTAGAACAAATGTTATTGTAAAAATTCGATTTACATAATAGAACGAATATTCTTAAAAATTCTATTATAGAATGTTATTTACAGTTTTCGAATGTCACTTTCGAATTTGAATGTCACATTCAAATTTGAATATGACATTCGAATTTGAATATTACATTTATAAAACACAGCTGTAGACTAGAAATACTATTTCGAATTCGAATGCTACATTCGAATTCGAATGTGACATTCAAATTCAATTACCTTTAAACAACACAGTTGTAGACTAGAAATACTATTTCAAATTCGAATGTGACATTTGAATTTGAATGTGACATTCAAATTCAAATGTGACATTTGAATTTGAATATTACATTTATAAAACACAGTATTAGACTAGAAATACTATTTAGAATTCGAATGTGACATTAAAATTCGAAAGTAGCATTCAAATTTGAATATTACATTTATAAAACACAGTTGTAGACTAGAAATACTATTTTAAATTTGAATGTTACATTCAAATTCGAATCTCACATTCAAATTCAAATACTACATTTCGACATTGAATGTGATAAAAAATACATAGCTAAACATTCTATTATTCGAACAAAGAATTTTGAATTTTGAAAATTGGAAAATAGAATGTTAGAATGTTATATTAACATTCAAAATTCGATTTGAACGAACAAATATATATCAACATTAGTTTTAAATTTCAAATTTTTAGAAACATTCGCCCATCCCTATATACAATCCATATACAAACCACTTGCTACTTAAATATGCCTTATTCTGGAATAAAAGTCTAACACGGTCTAACAAGGGATAACTGCAGTATAGGCAAACACAGATTAAATGATCTGCTATTGAATTAACAGAGGTACCTTTATGAATCCTAACATAGAAACATAGAATTTGACAGTAGATAAGAACCAAAAAGGCCCATCAAGTCTACCCATATTACATGTTAATTTTTCCTTAGGATAGCCTTATGCATGTCCCAGGCATTTTTGAATTCCTTTACAGTCTTTGTGTTTACCTCAAATTGAAGTTTATCAGTGCTCAGACCATATGCCGCACACTGCATCAAATTGGTCTGCATGGCTGTCATCCCAGAAGGAAGCCTCTTCTAAAGGTGATGCACAAGAAAGCCTGTAAACAGTTTGCTGAAGACAACCAGACTAAGGACATGAATTACTGGAACCATGTCCTGCGGTCGGATGAGACCGAGATAAACTTCTTTGGTTCTGATGGTGTCAAGCGTATGTGGTGGCAGTCAGGTGAGGAGTACAAAGACAAGTGTGTCTTGCCTACAGTCAAGCATTGTGGTGGGAGTGCCATTGTCTGGGCCTGCATGAGTGCTCCCAGTACTGGGGAGCTACAGTTTATTGAGGGAACCAGGAATGCCAACATGTACTGTGACATACTGAAGCAGAGCATGATCCCCACCCTTCGGAGACTGGGCCGCAGGGCAGTATTCTAACATGATAATGATCCCAAGCACACCTCCAAGATGACCACTGACTTGCTAAAGAAGCTGAGGGTAAAGGTGATGGACTGACCAAGCATGTCTCCAGACCTAAACCCTATTGAGCATTTGTGCGTCATCCTCAAATGGAAGGTGGGGGAGCGCAAGGTATCTAACATCCACCAGCTCTGTGATATCGTCATGGAGAATTATAAGAGGACTCCAGTGGCAACCTGTGAAGATCTGGTGAACTAAATGCCCAAGAGGGTTAAGGCAGTGCTGGAAAATAATGGTGGCCACACAAAATATTGACACTTTGGGCCCAATTTGGACAATGGTTGCCAACGGTTTAGACATCAATGCCTGTCTGTTGAGTTATTTTGAGGGGACAGAAAATTTACACTGTTATACAGGCTGTACACTCACTACTTTACATAATAGCAAAGTGTCATTTCTTCAGTGTTGTCACATAAAAAGATTTAATAAAATATTTACAAAAATGTGAGGGGTGTACTCACTTTTGTGAGATATTATATATATACGTATATATATTAATAGAAAATTATTGAACATCGTGCTAATGGGAATACTTTATGGGGAGTGGAGAGGAGGAGTACAATATATTTAATTGAGTTGATGCATTAAATAAATCAGCTTGTCCTGTGAAATTGAAAGTATCCTTGAGTAAGGAATATATGTACTTTGTAGACATACGGATCTGCAAAGATGGCTGTGATTTTGGCACTACCCTTTATAAGAAAGAAACAGACCACAATTCAACATGCCATGCAGTGAGCAGTCACCCTAGGGCACTTATAAAAGCGATCCCTAAAGCCCAAATGATGAGGGTAGTTCGCAATCATTCTTTACTGGACAGGAAAGAGGTTCAACTTCAACAAATGTCACAGAGGTTTGCAGCCATAGGTTACATAAATATACTGTTCTTGCCAGATGGGCTTCTGAAGAACTCACACAGAAAGATCTGATAAGCCACACCAAATCAAGAATGGAATAACCCTGGTAGACTGTTACTACAAACTACTCACCCACAGTTAGCCTCTATTGGAAAAGCCTTACGACAACTTTAGCACATTGTCAACACTGCCATTTCTCTCAGTTTGATGGATATGCACCCCCAAGGGTGGGCTTTTAGGAGAGGAAAAAGCTTAAGAGACTATCTCATGTTGACTGATCAAGAATACTGTTATAGAATGGACACATGGTTTAAATCATCCAAACTAGGCTCATTTAGGTTCCCTAGTTGCACTATGTCCCACTCAATGGTACAGGGCAATAGTTTTAGACATCCCCATAGAAACTCTATATAAAAGCTCTACATAAAGCTCTATATAAAACACCACTTGACATGTTCCACCAAATATCTTATTTACATGGTTAGCTGTATCTGTGGTTTGTTTTATATTGGTAAGACCTCTGATGACTTTAAAAAGCATATGTCCAATCACAGAAGTGCCATCCAATCAACCCTGTTTATGGGGAAAAGTGATCAACAAGTAAAGAGGCACTTCATGGAGAAGGGTCATACAGTTAAAGACCCTAGGTTTATGCTTATTGACCATATCCCCCCTCTTAAGAGGGGTAGGGATTGGGATAAGAAACTGCTCCAGTTAGAAGTACATTAGATATATAGGCTTGAAACAATTTAACCAAAGGACCTCAATACCCAAATAGATTGGCATTGTTTTCTATATTGCCCTACAGAGATTTATTTTCTGTGCTCTTATAAGAATCCCCATCTAGTGTCTTTGTTTTTTTTAACCGTATTGTTTGAATTCATATCATGTTACCATTTACAAAGATCTTGATGTTGAATAAGCAACACTACAGATTTTTATAAGTTGTATCCTAGAGAGGTAATCCATCAAATTATTTACATATTATTTATGAGTTTCACATATTTAGCTCTTTTAGATGTATTTTTTAATACAACATAGTTTTTCTAGTTACCATTTAGATAGGTGTATAAAAGAATTTACATATTCACATCTGTTTTTTCTTCCCTTACTATAGTTGTTCTATAAGATGTATATTTGATATATGTAGATTGCCACATCAATAAGCATAATATTGCTCTGAATGGAATAGTCTTTTTCCTTTCCCTTTTAGTTTGCCTGAGTTCAACCGAGTGATTGTATACTATTTAGAGCTACTCCTAATATGACATTTTCTAGTTATTGTTTTGAGAACCAGTGTACACTTTTTATTGTATGTATTGAATATATTTTGTTAATCTATTTTCTTTTAAGAACAGGAGATAATCTCTCTATATCAGCTTAAGATTAAAGTATGAACAAAAATAATATTTTATAAATAGGTTAAATAGGTTCAAAATGTTTTGTTTAGTTAAATAGGTCAGCTGATTGATCATTTGTTTTGATATTTATCTGTAGTTTTAGTTCAAATCATGGTTTGACATTTCACCAGGAAGGAGGGGTCTTCAACATCATATTGACGGGGCTTAACAGCCGTGTCCCTCTGGTACCGCCATTGTAACTCGTCATTACCGGATGCCATATATGCAAGGAAATATGCTTGTAGTTTTCTATTTACTGTTTATATATTAATCGATCTGAACATATTTAATATCAGGCAATACATAATATAGTGTCATTAACAATAATAAAGATTATTAACTGGCAGCAGCTGGGGTCTCCTAATAGGAGCGGTGTTTTATGTGGTGACTTGCAATGAAAATGTGATTGGAGAGTAAAATGTTGTATAAATGTTTTGCATGTGTCCCACCACATTTTGTATGATTATGATAATGGTATTATTATGTATGTATATAGTTTTTATACATTACTGTCGATGCACTTATTTTACACTTTAGTGGATATGATATTCATTATTTGTTTTTTTGTTTATTTGATGCATGTTGAAATGTTTTGATTGGCTGCTATGACAACCACCTTGGCGGTTTCTGTTGTAACTCAGATATATTTAACAGTATCCATTTATGATTATGTCATTTTTATATCAAATACATAAATGTGGATTCTAGCACAAAGAGTGTGTGGGGGAGGCAGGGGGCCCTGCATCTTGACAGTTCTATTGCATCATTTAGCTGGCATAATTGGTGGTAGGGGGCCCTTTAGACAGTTTGAATGCTTGTGTGCATGTAAATGCATATGTTTGCCTGATTGTCTGTACATGTGGGGTGCCTGTGTGTGTATGCCTATTGGTGCCTGTTTGTGTCCTGTTGATTTGTGTGCATGTGAACGTTTATGGGTGTGTGTGGAAATAAGGGTGGCTTATTTAAAATGAAATGACAGTGAGATGTGAAAGGTCCAGAAATGGGCTGGTAGCACTTTGAAATGGGGGGGGGGCATTTTGTTATTTTGCCCTGGGAGACAGATTCTCTAGAAACTGCCCTGTATATGGTAGTAGTTTTTGCATTAATTTTTTACAATGCTATAGATTGTACTATCACTGCTTCCTGCTGTCATTTAGTGTTCAAAAACATTATTGCAATGCTGATACCATATAGTGCTCCCAATCACTGCAGGCTACCTATTCTCTTTAACAAATAATGATAGGGGAACAAAGCAAATTTGCTAATAGAAGTAAGCTGGAATTATTTTTAAAATTGTATGCTTTTTTTAAATCACAAAAGAGAAATTTTGGGTTTCATGTCTATTTAAGTTATCTTCACTTATCACTTACATGTTAAATTCCCACTTTTTACATAAGCACAATAGCTAGCACAAACAGACCAACACCACCACATGTGACAGGTGTAAATGTAGACACAGCATTTATATTTATGCAGTATTCATGGTATCGATTGTGATCAAATAGATTTGTTAAAATATTAAAATATAAAATAAGCTATATAAATATTTACATTAATCTATATTCAATGAAATTGTCTGTTACCCTTTGGATATGGACTCAATATTATTGGAAAACTAAATATTGACCCAAAGTGAATGAAATGTCAAATATTACAGTAGATTTATTAGATAAATAAATATTACAGTAGATTTATTAGATAAATAAATATTACAGTAGATTTATTAGATAAATAAATATTACAGTAGATTTATTAGATAAATAAATATTACAGTAGATTTATTATAACTATTTAGAATAAGCCAGTAGTGAAAACCTAATAAACAATATGTTTTTTTCAGCAACGTTCGCTTATTGAAAATGAATATAACAATTAAAATCTTAACTAAAAGTAAAAAGATAAATAGCGTTCCCAGGGAGTACTATTTAACTATCTAAACAAATAGGGGCCTATCTATCAAGCACCAGTTATGAAGCAGCGGTCTAAAGACATCGCCGCAATTCAACCCGATCAAGTATGATCGGGTTGATTGACACCTCCCTGCTGAGTCAGCAGGGGGCGGAGTTGCACCAGCAGCTCTTGTGAGCTGCTAGTGTAATGTTAAATGCAGAGAGCGTATTGCTCTACGCATTTAGCGAGGTCTTGCGGACCTGATCCGCACTGTCGGATCAGGTCCGCAAGACCTTTAATAAATAGGGGCCTTTGTCTTATATAAGGAAAATGCATCAACCAGAGAGATTTATATAATATTAGCAACCCAATACATTAACCAACGAATAGGCAAAGACTAACATCAAATATGATCCTTAAAGATGCTTTTAGAATATATTAAAATAATTCAGCGTTAACTACTAAATACCCCTTTGTAATAAATACACAATGCTTATTCAGAAGTTGTAAATCACTTTGTTCATATAACTATGATTTTCAGAAGATAATTATCTATGAGATATTAAATTATAATTATAAAATGCACTTTTAAATCCCAATAATACTTCAGATATTACCACACTGCTATAAAGTAATTTTAACTATAGTGAGTATTACAATATTAAATTGCTATTAGACGTTACTGTGTACCAAGTTTATATTCAGGAAAAACAGGTCTCTGGGCCTGTGTTAGTGTATCCCTCAAGCAAAATGTTCATTTAGTTATCCAGGTAGGCAGCTGGCATTTGAGATTTATCTTTAGCCTCAGAGATTTTTACTGTCATACAAGAGAGGTTATCCACAATATAGAAAAAAAAAACAGGTAGCACGAACACCCTTCAAAACTTTGCCAGTTCTGTTTTTTTTTTCTTGTTTTTTTTTCAAAGTGTTTGAGCCTTTTTGTGTCTGACCTGGCTCCTCCCTCCTTTTGTAATCATCCAGTGAAAACATTTAAGGTGTGAGGGACAGCTCTCATTGGTCAATGTTCCGCCCTCCTGGTGTGAGATAATTTCCTAAAAGTTAAAATATAGTGGGACAATATTCAAGTTTTGCCCTGTGTGAGGAGTTTATTTTAGATATAATAAACTATTTACTTCTTTATACCTCATGGGTTTATTTCTAAGATATGTTAAGTGATTATAACACTTATTGATCTTATAATTATAATGAAATATTGGGTCAACAGTTATATGTGCTATTTAATTTGAATGAGTGAATACAAATATATGCAGCAGTTTTCTATTCTGCTGCTAACATCTTTGTCTTTGTAATCCTCAAAGGAGTGGGATAACTGTTTAAGCTCTTGAATTTGCTTTTAGGTAGAAAAAAAACCCAGTGCTGTGGGTCAAAAATAAATAATACTACAGTATTCACTGCACTTCCCAACTCACTTTATAAAAACACAATTTAGACTATTACAGTTATAAAGAACAAGGACTAGTTTCTTCTCAGTCATTTTTAAACAAATAACATCATGTTGAGTGAAATTTTTTAATGTGACCTCATTCCACAAATGCATTATAATTTATTTTATATATTTTTTTATTAATTGAGAAGTTTCTAATGTCATTTTTTAACTGGGGTAATCTGATTTTTGTTGACCAATCACTGGCTGTTTCTATTTAACATTTCTGGATGTTTGGAATAGGAATCATCAAGCAGGAGGTGCTAACTAAGTTATAAAAAAACTTCCATCACAAGCAGAATATACCATGTTGTGTCAACTATTCATGTGTCTTGATATTTCAGTTTAGAGCAGACTCATCTCAAAATGTCTTGATTATTCCCATGAAAGTTCTATATAATCTATTTGCTTAGCACAATCCTATAATCCATCTTTAATAAAATTATGTTTATTTATCATACATCCTATTTACTAGTCAGATCAGAGCACTTTTGTCTTTGTGCCAACATGTTACTAGTATGCTCATTATATCTCTATAAGCAGGAACAAAACAGTACTGCTTTAATATTTATTGATGTTAGAGCATCATTTTACTGCCATGAGAGATCCAATATTGCCGTTAACCTTTTTGTTCTTAATGAATTATGATTTATGACTTAATCTAGATTATGTCCCTGGATAACGTTTTCGTAAAGACTATGGGGCTGAATTATCGTTGTGCGAGCGGACATAATCCGATATTGCTGCACATCGATAAATTCTGACAGCATACACTCTCGGCATTTATCATTGCACCAGCAGCTAGCAGGGGGTGTCAATCAACCCGATCGTATTTGATCGGGTTGATTTCTGACGATGTCTGTCTGCCGCCTCAGAGCAGGAGGACAGGTTATGGGGCAGCAGTCTTTAGACCGCTGCTTTATAACTTGTGTTTCCGGTGAGCCTGAAGGCTCGCCGGAAACACGGGGCATCAAGCTCCATACATAGCTTAATAAATATGCCCCTATTTCTAATCCTGTTGTGCATACAATGGTCAGGTTTTTTGTGTGTAGATACAACTATATAGCAACATTTCCTAACTCCATACTTTAGGGCCAAATAACAAACTATGGCTTATCTTGGATTAGAACAGGTTAGATAACCATAATTAATAATCAGTTTAATATATTACATGTGCTGCATGCCAGGTATCTTGAAAATTATAGCTGTTATAAGATCCTGATGATTGGAGTTGGGAAACTTTACCCTAGAGTTTATCCACTTAATATACAGAAGCCATTCGTTCTGGTAACACATTTTTCTTGTCAGTGTTTTACCAGTGCTGTGCATAAAGTACAAGAATATCCTTAAGCATGTTCAAGACGGCTTTATATCTCATCTCCTGTGCTTACTTATTAGTACTGTTCCACAGAGAAATTAATTTAATCAAGCTTAGAAGCATTGTGAATTACTGCTAAAAGATGTCTCCCTTTGGAAGACATCCAGAAATAATGCAGGCTTTATGTTAGAAATCATCCAGCCCCCTGGAGGTTTATTGACTTACTGTATACTGTACTTCAGTAAATTAGTACAGATAGTTTACCTGGGTTTGTGCTGAGCATTGCTAAAGAAGAGGCATTAATTGAAGCAATTTGTTGCTCCTAAACTGTCTGACCTTGCTAGGAATATTCCATTAGTCACTGCCATTACATTATGTAATCTCTTATTAATATTCTTCCGGAGACAGTTTTATTGTCTGTGTTAAAAAACATTTATTACTTATACAGCTTTATTATGGCTAAGGTTCATTGGAATCCTTACTATTAAAGACTTTTACGTACTTGGTAATAAAAAAAATGCAGATTCAAAAATTCCCATGAAAAAAGGAAGTAAGCAAAAAAACCTAACCAATTATTTTCACCGGTTATCTTGAATTCTTTTACATATTATTAAGTTGTTAACAAACACATTGTTTACACAATAAATTATTTACAGAATAACTATTGAGAGATCTGAAGTTTTGATATTGTAAAATGATTTATAGAACATGAAGCTGCGTATAACTTATTTATTGAAAACAAGGACTTTTTATACAATACAAGGCGATTTTATTTTAAGATTCAATAAAAACCATTTTCTTTAATAATGTTATTCTCAATCTTACCTTAATTTTCACTTTGTTATCATAAAATAAGCAGTCATTATTTTTGTTAATAAAATCACCCTATTTTTTTTTCTTAATTTTATCTTTTCATGTTTTTTTAATGATCTCTATCACTTTAAAGTCAGATAGATGCAATTATTTGATCATATTGAGAAATTAATAGATGGGGGGAAAAAAGCACATTTGTACAATAATAGATTTACTGAATTCATTAAGTCATGAGTTCCCATGACAAACAGGATTACTTTAGAAACCATCTTGAAGTCATTTGATGATCATCAAACTACTTCAGAAGTTATTTGCATCATCAGGCTTGTAAAGTCATCAGCTAAGTTAAAAAAAAAAACTTCAGAATGATTAGAAGATTACTGATTACTTCACAAGCATGAACAGCCAGTGAATGACTCATCTCATTTAAATATTTCGGCCTGCGGGCATACTTCAAGATAGATTCTGAGGACTAGTCTAGAGTCATCAATTACTCCAGTTTGACTCCAGGAAGATCCTTTTTTGAATAGGATTTATTTCTATGCGTGTGCAAATATAAGTTAAAGGGAAGAACAAAGAGAAATTTAACCCAATTTTTTGAATAAAATGTTGGTAAAATACGGATTTTAAACTACATTTCCTTCTGTTTTAATCCCAAAGATATTACTTTCTTGATTGTTAATATTTGCTAAAAATGTAACATTGTTAAAAGCACAGTTAACACTGTTATAGATGTTTCTGTGACTTTGTGCAGAATTATGTTACATCTTGAACCCAGTTTACTGTCCTTTTAATATGTTATAATTTTTTAGTCAAATAAATGATTGTGAATAGCAAGGTATTGGCACTTTCTCATTTCTATTTGATCCTCTGCATTGTATTTTCTCTGCCTACAACACTTATATGACATCTAAAAGAGTTTTTAGGACTCAGAGAGGCAACGAGCTCAATGGTAGTACTGAAGTTGTATATAATAGCTCAAGTAATGTTGCAGAACTATTGCTGTAGTATTAACAATTGTTAGATATCAATTATATGTAACACAGATTTCCTCTTGTTTAAAGTATAACAAATGTACTGTAAAGATTATTTGCATGAAGATCACATTTTACAAAATTTAGGAAAACATATAAAGGAACAGAATAAAACTAGGGAAGCTGATTTTAACTTGCAATAAACATGAATACATTTTTAAAGCAATATAAGGTCTCATAATTTCCCTTGTATTCGTTTGATAAATTTTCTCCTGTGTCTTAAAATTTTTGTATGTTCGTTGTACTTTTCTCTAAATACCCATTGACAGTGCTGCAGAATTTGTTGGTGCTCTATAAATAAAAAATAATAATAATAAATAATAATGTGATTGCATTCTATCGTTAAGGGGCTCATGGAAATGCAATAGAAAAAAAAATCATAACATTTGCATTACATTCTCATTATAATTTGAAAAACGATCCTTATATTTTTAAAAAAAGTTGAAAAGCTAATTAAAGACTGCTATAAATGATCTATCAAGCAATTACTGAACAGCAAATAGGGTGGTCTTTGCTCTGTATTTCATGTAATGCATTCCAGAAATAAATAAAACAAAAAACAAAGACAAATATATAATGAAAATACACTGTGAAGTTTTTTTGATATGCATAATTAAACTTTTATGGGGAATTCAATTTTAAAGTTACTGTCACTTTGCACGTTGCACCACCATGAGATCAGTAAAGGGATATTGTGCTCAATTACATATTTATTATTATTATCGTTTATTTGTAGAGCACTACAGTTTATCAAATTCCCTCATATCAAATCATATTTGAAAGTCACTAAGAAAAGGCATTTTTTTTACTGCTTACCAAAAAGAAATCACTTTTCTTTCTCGTACAGATATCTTTATGTTCTGCCTTTGAAAAGATCAGCATAAAGCCAGCTACATAACTGTCTAAGATTAAAGTCATCTCAGTTTGATTTTATGGATTTTCCTGGAGCCTTAGCTATTTAGGTAGCAGAGTGTGTGTTTAGATTTTTTTTTTAAGGTGCTTGGTTCAACTATGACTATTAAAAAAAAAAAAGCATGAAAATGCAATTGAAAAACTTTTTTAGCTCTAACATTTATATTCTTATTGTATTGTACAGATCATAGGATATTCCGGGTTTGAGGTCTTCACTTAGGTAATTCCAAAGTTACACATGAGAACTGTAAAGTTGATGTGTTAAGGAGTGACTTTTTATCAACAATGGGCCTGATTACAAGTGGCGTGCTAACAGTTAAGCGCGAGCGAAAAGGGATTTATCACAAGTGTTTGCTCATGTCGGGTTTACAGATCGCATTACAAGTTGAAAGTAAACGCGATCGCTATAGTGCATTGAAGTGTATGCATCTTGGGATAGGGCGTCCTCAGAGCTCTGGTTAACTGTTTTGCAAAACAAAAAAGGTGCACAAAAAAACATCAGAAATACATTACAAAGTACAGATACACTCATAATAAAACTATCTGATATAAATTATTTAAAAAAAAATAGTTATAAGGCTAAAAGATATGAGGTCTCAGGTGTTAGTAAAATAAAAAGTAGGCAAAGGGCTTTAACATATAGATACATATACATGTCTACATATGTATATATATGCATATATATTTATATATATATATATATATCCAAGTTATAACACAAGCACTCACTGGACTTGATATAGGTGAAATAAAAAGTGTTTTATTCCATATAAACCAGTGACATTTCGGGGTGTTCACCCCTTCATCAGACCAACAATTGTACATAGTGATATCAAACGTTTTATACCCATTGAAACCCCACCCACTGTGTAAAAAAAACACCCAACTGTTGCCATTACAACCATAGAAAAGACAAATACATTGTGAATAGTGATGTCCCGAACTGTTCGCCCGTGAACGGTTCCTAGCGAACATAGCTTGTTCGCGTTCGCTGCTGCGGGCGAACACATGGCAATGCGATCCGCCCCTATGTGTCATCATTGAGGAAACTTTGACCCTGTATGTCACAGCCGTCTGACACATTAGAGCCAATCAACATCAGACACTCCCTCACAGACCCTCCCAGCTACTCGGAATCCGCCATTTTAGACTCATAACGACCTTGCTTTCTTAATGAGAGGACGTGTTGTGTTTTTGCTCTTGACATTAATAGGAAAAACATAGCTAGGCTAGTGTATTTAGTGTCCACTACAGTCCAGAAGGACTCATCTCTGCTGCAAGGACAGCACCCCAAAAAGCCCTTTTTAGGGCTATATTTCGTGCCGTTTTTTTTTTTCCCGTATTTTTATTAGCATTTGCCTGGCTTTCAGCCTGTGTGTTTAAGGCTCACAGCACAGCATATGCTGTGATTACTGCCACCACTGATATCTCCCTAACAACATTAGTTTAAATTTAACTAACCAAAAATTTTAATTATTTTGCTAGTGTAATTTTTTTTCATTTTCTATCAGGCTTGTGTCACACAGCATATACTCTGGTTTATTGCTCTGTGCCAGCCACCAGTGTTAATATCCGTTTATAACATAATTTTAAATAATAAAAAAATAATAATAATAATTTTGCTAGTGTAATCTAATTACATTTTCTATCAGGCCTGTGTCTGCCAGGCTCACTCAGCATTAATATACCTATTTTTTTTCAGTCTTTTGGTTAATTGGTCTGTGCCAGGCAGCCACCATTCATATCTTCTTCACCTTAATTTAAATATATAAAAAAAAAAGTTTAAATTTTTTTGATAGTGTAATCTAATATCATTTTCTATCCGGCCTGTGTGTTTTGCTGACATACAGAGCCTACTGTGTTTACTTGCTGCCCTCCCTAGTCTATGAGCCATGACTCATATGTGTTTAACTTTTTTTTAATTTCCCCCCCAAAAAAATAATTTAAATCATTTTTCTAGTGTAATCTATCTAATATTATTTTCTATCAGGCGTGTGTGTATCTGACTTACAGAGCCTACTGTTTTTAATAGCTGCCCTTCCTAGGCTATCAGCCACGACTCATATGTATGTGCTTAACCTTTTTCTTTAAATTCCCAAAAAAAAGTCTTTAAATCATTATGCTAGTGTAATCTAATTTTATTTTCTATCAGGCCTGTGTCTAACTGTCTATCTGACTTACACAGCATACTGTTGTTTATTGCTGCCCTACGTAGCAGCCAGCCAGTGCGACCACTCATATGTGCATTGCACTTCTTAACATAATTTTAATATTAAAATCTAAAATTTTAAAATATTTTGCTAGTGTAATCTAACTTAATTTTCTATCAGGCCTGTGTTTTTGTCACTTACACAGCATACTGTGTTAAATTGCTGCCCTACCTACCATCCACAACTCATATCTGCCAGCCTGTGTGCCAGGCCCAACTAGCCAATTAGTGGCACCAATCATAATTCTTGTTACAGTATCAAAAAAATTAAAAATCATAATTTTTTGGACTGCAAATATTCAGTCTACTAGTGCCATTGAATTGCAGTTTCCTCCTGCCTTGCAGCCTGTGTGCCAGGCACAAACTAGCCAATTAGTGCCACCAATCAAAGTTGTTGTAAAAGTATTGTTAATCTTTAAAATTCCAAATTGATCGCTTGTGATTAATCAGTTTGCTCGTGCCATTGAATTGCACTTTCCTCCTGCCTGCCAGTGTGTTTTCCAGGCCCAACTAGCCAATTAGTGGAACCAATCATAATTCTTGTAACAGTATATAAAAAAATAAAAATCATAATTTTTTGGACTGCAAATATTCAGTCTCCTAGTGCCATTGAATTGCATTTTACTCTACAAGAAGCAGTGCCAGTCCACATTTGTGTTAAGGCCCCTGGGTTGTACCGGATCAAGCCTGAAGATCCATCATGCTTCTAGTTGTAAGAGGCGCTGTTCCCTATTCCCACCCCTCTTCAGAGGGGGAACATGCTCTATCAGTTGGAAGCTTAGTCCTTGACATAGGTCCGCATATAGTACTGTGCAAAAGTCTTAGGCCACCATTAGATTTGTTGTTTTAACACATTTTTAATCACCAACTATATTTATTTTTCTGCCTTTTTTCTTAAGACACAAACAGAAAATACAGGATATATGTACACAAAATATAAAAAACACAATTTTTAGAACAAAATGGCTTCAGGCATAAGTCGGTATTTAGTGTGACCTCCCTTGGCACTAAGCACATCTTGAACTCTTTTAGGGAGACTGTCCTGAAGTTTTCTGAAGTAAACTTTTGGTATATTGTACCAAGTTTCTTTCAGCACTTCCCAGAGTTCTTCTTTAGATTTAGGTTGTCTTTTATTTATTTCTCTGTCCAGGTGATCCCATACTGCTTCTATAATATTCAGGACTGGACTCTGCGGAGGCCAGACCATGACTGTCAGTGTTTTATCAGCTGTTTTTCTCTCCAAATATGATTTCACTACATTAGTAATGTGCTTGGGATCATTATCATGCTGAAAAATAAAATCATTACCAATGAGACACTTACCAGAAGGAATGGCATGATGAATTATAACCTGTCTGTACTTTTCAGCATTCATGATCCCATTAATTCGGACAATATGGCCACCACCATTGGCAGAAATGTAGCCCCAAACCAGGGTAGACCCTCCACCATGTTTCACTGAAGGACGCAAGCACTTATTCTTCCATCTCTCTCCAACTCTTCTTCTCACATATTGCTGACAATGTCGATACTCTTTTCCACTGATCTTGATTTTAATCTCTGTGAGCTTTAGCATATCTTAGCCTTTTCACCCTGTTCCCCTTCCGAAAAAGTGGTTACTTGGCTGCTACCCTGGAGTCCTTCCAGTGTTTAACTGTGTATTTACTCTATATATTTCACATTACAATATTCTGCATATAGCAGAATATTTTCTATGTATTTAAAAATAGATATTAATATATATATATATATATATATATATATATATATATATATATATGTGTGTGTGTGTGTGTGTATACCTATATATAATCATCTCTTTCTCTCTCTCTCTCTCTCTCTCTCTCTCTCTCTCTCTATATATATATATATATATATATAAATATATATATATATATATAAATATATATATATATATATATATATGTATATATATATGTAACAAACCAAACTATATATAAACTACAGATATACATATATATATATATATATATATATATATATAAATATCATATATATATATATATATATATATTGTACTAAAATACCATCATATATGTATTGAAATATGTATTTATGAATACATAGAACACATTCTGCTATGTGAAGAACATTGGAATGTGAAATATTCATATTTTCATCTCAGGTTAGCACACTTGAGAATATGCGATTGAGTTTGCACGCAGTCAGGTTGTTTTTTGTACTTTTTTACTCCATTGACTTCTATAGGGGAAGACATTAAAGTGCGCACCATATCCTAAGTTCCGCTTTTTGCATGCATCAGGTTAGCACTTTTGCAAAAATAGTGACCCATGAAAAGGTAACCCATGAGAATAGGTGAAAACAGGATGCCTATAGGCACAAAGCCAGAATGAAATTAAAATAAGCAATACAAGTTGAGACATAAAATGTAACTTTTATTGTTGCTACTTAATTAAAACAGACAACAGAGACGATATAGAGCTGACCTGCATAAGGTTAAAAACACTTCAATACTAGTTGCATTGATGAGTAATAAGTAAGTAATAAGAGACACTTACAACAGATAACAGTATATACTATAGTAGGTAAATGAACTAGAATGAGAGAGTAGAACCGGGTAATATTAAGCTGTTATGGTATTAATCACCTTATTAGTTATATAAAATAACATAAATTGACAACCTCCAGTATGTAAGTACTGAATCAACTACCCAGTATTGTTTAAATAAACAACAATTAAAGGGATGAGAGCATAAAGGCAGTATATCGCTGCACACACTGATTGTGTATTGTCTTAGATAATATCCCTTTACGTTTCTAAATACTTTGACCAAGATTGAGTGTAGTTGAAATCGTTATGAGATATAAAGGTCAAATGGTGATATTAACCCGTTATGCTAAGGTATGCCCTTACTAATCATTAAGAGTGGTTCTATAGCAAAGAATTTTACCTAAATCATAATTAAGCAAGTGTCAAGTAATAAATTATAACAAGCAACAGTAGAGAGCTGGTAAAAATGACAAGGAAGGCCCCTGACATCTTAAAAGGGTTTAAAAGGCATATGATATATGGCAAGATGTTTGACAGGAAAGGTCTCCAATGTATATATATGTCTAAATAGTTGTATGTATGTATATATATTTGAATAATTGTGTATTTATATGTAATATGTATGTGCACACAAATATATACACATATAAACTCCTAAATACACATGTATACACACATACACCCACTTTTGAGCCCTTCCCAGTTAAAAAACTTGAAACATGCAATATATTTTTTATTAATATTTAATGTTTTAATGCGTTTTGAATATAGATACTTGAAATTAATTTGTTCTTCACTTAGTTATATATAAAGGTCTTCACGGCCTCCATTTGAGAAAGGCTCCTGCAAGAGTCGAAATGTCATGGGTTAAGGCCCTTGTCTTTATGCTTTTATCATGAAAGGCTGTTGGAATATACTCCTGTGTTTTGCCTGCTTTCTTTTGGGTATCCATTTATCGCTGGAGCTGGGGATTACTTATACCTTGTATACTTAATTTTGAGCAGAGCACCTGGTGGTTGTAATAGTAGATCGTGTATGCCATTTCCTTTGTACACTTTTATATATATATATATATATATATATATATATATATATTTATAGATTCATATACAGTCATGGACAAAAATATTGGCACCCCTGCATTTCTGTCAGATAATGCACCACTTTGCCCAGAAAATTGTTGCAATTACAAATGTTTAGGCATTCTCATGCTTATTTCTTTTGTTTGTATTGGTAAGACTCAAAAAAGAGGAGAAAGAAAACAAAATCTGACACATTCCACGTAAAACTCCAAAAATGGACTGGACAAAATCATTGACACTTTCTCAAAATTGTAAGAAGTAATTGCATTCTAAATTTGTGATGCTCCTGTAATTTGTAATTAAACTCACCTGTATAAATTAACAGGTGCTGACAATATAGAAATCACACCGGCAACCTGTTAAAATGGTGAAAAATTGACTAAACATTTCTGTTTTTTGTCTCTGTGTGCCACACTAAGCATGGAGAAGAGAAAGAACAGCAAATAATTGTCTGAGGATTTGAGAACATACATTGTGGAAAAGCATGGACAATCTCAAGGTTACAAGTCCATCTCCAGAGATCTTAATGTTCCTGTGTCCACTGTGCGCAACATTGTCAAGACATTTACAGCCCATGGCACTGTAGCTAACCTCCCTGGACGTGGACGAAAGAGAAAAATTGATCAAAGAATTCAATGGAGGATTGTTCGAATGGTGGATAAAGAACCTCGATCAACTTGCAGACAAATTTAAGCCTACAGTCAAAATGATGGAGGTTCATTGAGGTTTTGGGGTTGCTTTGCTGCTTCAGGCACTGGATGTCTTGACTGGCATTATGAAATCTGAAGACTACTAAAGAATTCTGTGGTGCAGGCCCAGTGTTAGAAAGTTGGGCCTCCGTCAGAAGTCATGGGTCTTACAGCAGGACAATGACCAAAGCACAAGTTAAAAGTACCTAGAAATGGTTTAAGACCAAGCGCTGGAGAGTAGTGAACTGGCCAGCAATGAATCCAGATCTCAATCCCATAGAGCACCTGTGGAGAGATCTTAAACAGCAGTTAGGAAAAGTAACCCTTCCAATCTGAGAGACCTGGAGCAGTTGGCGAAAGAAGAGTGGTCTAAAGTTCCAGTAGAGAGGTGTAGGAAACTCACTGATGGTTACAGGAAGCGATTGATTTCAGTTTTTTTTTCAGAGGGGTGTGCTACCAAATATTAAATTGAGGGTGCCAATAATTTTGTCCAGGCCATTTTTGGAGTTTTGCGTGGAATGTGTCAGATTTGCCTTTTTATCTCCACTTTTTGTGTCATACCAATACAAACAAAAAAAATAAACATGAGAATGCCTAAATATTTGTAATTGCAACAATTTTCTGGGCAAAGTGGTGCATTATTTGATAGAAATGCAGGGGTGCCAATATTTTTGGCCATGACTGTAGTCATTCACTGGCTGTTCATGCTTGTGAAGTATTCAATAAGGTAATTTGCTAATCATTCTGAAATCATCACGAGAATGTTATACCTTAGCTGATGACTTTACGAGCCTGGTGATGTCTGATGATGTGCAAATGACTTCTAAAGTAGTGTGATAATAATCAGATGACTCCAGGATGGTCTCTAAATTAATCTTGTTTTTCTTCCGATAAATGAAATAAAAGCTTAAGTTTATAGAAGTAGAACAGAGTTAATGTTCAAAATTTTATATGAGGTCTTACACGCAAGCATTTCCTCTTTTCATGGGTGTGTTCAAATTTAAATGTCTATTTTGTCATTAAATGTGTGGATAAAAAATGTATCAAATAATTTAAAGGTGCAACTAGTTTTATCCTGACTTATCTAAAAGTGTGTGCTTAATTATTCATATCAAATGAACATTATGCATGTATCTTGGCATTTAAAATATTTAACATATAGGGGCGCGATCCGATAAATGGTGTAGTTTGCGGCGCAAGCGAGGGAACCCTCATCGCCCGCAGTTTCAGCTCGCAACTCGAGCTATCCCATATACTGCGCCGTCAGATGCAAACGTGCCGTAAGTCGGATAAACCAGCAATGTCCAGAAATCTGCGCAAGTACAAATTTCTGGCGTCGCCAGTGACTTACAGTTAGAAACTGCCGGCGCCTACACAACCTGACTAAAGTCTAAATCACCCGCACTGTCTAACACGCCTCCCTAACATAGCCCGACACGTCTAACCCACTATCCGCTATCCCCCCTCACTATCCTAACAATAAAATATGTATTAACCCCTAAACCGCCGCTCCCAAACCCCGCCGCAACCTAATAAAGTTATTGACCCCTAACACCGCCGCCATCTACCTTACCTACCCCCTAAAGTGAGCCCCTACCCCGCCGCTATCTATTTTAAAATTATTAACCCCTAATCTAATCCCCCTACACCGCCGCCAGCTATATTAACTATATTAACCCTAATTATATTAGGGTTAATATAGTTAATATAATTATTATATTATATATATTAACTATATTAACCCTAATTATATTAGGGTTAATATAGTTAATATCGTTATTATAATATATATATATATATATATATATATATATATATATTAAGTATAACAACCCTATCTAACTCTAACATCCCTAACTAAACTCTTATTAAAATAAATCTAATATTAATATTATTAATTAAAATATTCCTATTTAAATCTAAATACTTACCTATAAAATAAACCCTAAGATAGCTACAATATAATTAATAATTACATTATAGCTATGTTAGGGTTTATATTTATTTTACAGGTAAATTGTTAATTATTTTAACTAAGTATAATAGCTATTAAATAGTTATTAACTATTTAATAGCTACCTAGTTAAAATAATTACCCAATTACCTGTAAAATAAATCCTAACCTAAGTTACAAATACACCTACACTATCAATAAATTAAAGAAACTACAAATATCTATCTAAAAATACAATTAAATAAACTAAACTACAAAAACAAACAAACACTAAATTACAAAAGATAAAAAAAGATTACAAGATTTTTAAGCTAATTACACCTATTCTAAGCCCCCTAATAAAATAATAAAGCCCCCCAAAATAAAAAAATTCCCTACCCTATTCTAAATTAAAAAAAGTTCAAAGCTCTTTTACCTTACCAGCCCTTAAAAGGGCCTTTTGTGGGGCATGCCCCAAAGAAAACTGCTCTTTTGCCTGAAAAAAAAAAACACAATACCACCCCCCAACATTACAACCCACCACCCACATACCCCTAATCTAACCCAAACCCCCCTTAAATAAACCTAACACTATCCCCCTGAAGATCTCCCTACCTTATCTTCACCACGCCAAACTCCTCATCCGATCCGGGCGATGTCTTCCAGCAAGCGGCAGTGAAGTCTTCTTCCATCCGTAAAGACAAATCCCTGTTAAAAACAAGAAAAAACAGGAGCGCAACTCCGTGCACCAAACAGTACACGGAAGATCTAAGTGTAGATTAAAAACGATTTATTAGGTAAACATAACATAACAAGTGTAAAACATCAAATCAGACACTCACATCGATGCCCTCAAACATATGAGGTATGTGCCTGCGGTGAATATTAGTAAGTCAAAACTCCACTTCACTGGTCTCCTCCTCTCTCCTTCAAGAAGTATTCGATAGCCAGCGGGTAAGTCTCTGTATAAGTCTTTAGGACCCTCTCTGTTCCTTTCTGACACACACTGCTCTGAAAAAAGCCGGCTCCAGTGCAGAGGCTGTCTAATACGTCAGAGTACGTCCAAGTATCATCAAGTGGGCATGGCCTTACGCGTTTCACGAGGCTCCTCCTCGCTTCGTCAGAGGCAATGCCCACATTGCTCATCAAAGCCCTTTTTAAATCGTTCACATTGCTGCTTCTTCCCTATTATAGGTTGGCATCATACCTTGTGATTTTAAGAACCGTAAATGTCCATATTGTTTTCTTCATTGATTGAACTAAACTGCACTAATAAATATAACGATACAAATCATAATAGAAACATGATGCCTAAAAACTTCCTATATGTACATAATAAAATACATAGGCTAAAAATACTCCATATTTGAATAATTAATACATAATGATAAAAGAACCTAAAATTATAAAAAAAAAAATATATATATATATATATTCCATACACCATCACTGTCTCTATCATTTGATAAAATCTAAAAGGGAATTAATTAAAAAGAGGAATATTGCACAAAATATATTGCATAAAACATATACTGCAAATAGCAATATAAAACTCATGTAAAATACACACTGTGATCTCCAAATAATACCCAATACATTGGGAACAGTATATTTGGGGACAATAGACATAAATATAGAGGATAAGGTGAAAAGATGGAAAAATTAATCAATAAAATATTGTTTTTATAACTTAGCCTAAAATATAATACAGATACTTCCTATAAGCCCGCATATATAAAAAACACCATGTTACACATCTAAAAAGGCTGCTAGGTCAATATCGCGATTCATACCCTCTGGACCCACTGCTTCCAGCTTGTGGATCCAGTAGGTTTCGCGTTGTCTAAGGAGGAGTAATCTATCTCCTCCCCTAATGGGATTTTTGACATGTTCTATTGCTAAAATGCTAAGACCTGTACTATCTTTACCGTGTGCTTCAAGAAAATGTGCTGGCACACCATGGTTATCTAACCCATTGTCTATATTTCTCAGGTGCTCGTTAAATCGTGTTTTCACAGGCCGCTTCGTGCGGCCTACATAGATTTTATCACACGAGCACCTTAGAAGATACACAACATAACAGGTCTTACAATTCATCAAACCTTTCACTCTAAAAGTAGTTTCGCCTTTTCTCTTACCAAAGGCACATTTATTTTTTTCCAGGCGATGTCTTCAAGCAAGCGGCAGAGAGTCTTCTTCCATCGGCGATGTCTTCAAGCAAATCGGCATCTTCAATCTTCTTTCTTCGCTCCTCCGCCGCGGAGCATCCATCCGGCATGACGAATTCCCGACGAATGAGGTTCCTTTAAATGACGTCATCCAAGATGGCGTCCGTCGAATTGCGATTGGCTGATAGGATTCTATCAGCCAATCGGAATTAAGCTAGAAAAATCTGATTGGCTGATTGAATCAGCCAATCAGATTCAAGTTCAATCCGATTCACTGATTTAAATAGGAATATTTTAATTAATAATATTAATATTAGATTTATTTAATAAGAATTTAGTTAGGGGTGTTAGGGTTAGATAAAGTTAATATAGTTTATATAAATACTATAGTAACTATATTAACCATAATATAATTAGGGTTAATATAGTTAATATATATAATGTAATAACTATATTAACTATAATATACTTAGGGTTAATATAGATAATATAGCTGGCGGCGGGGTAGGTAGATTAAATTAGGGGTTAATAATTTTAATATAGATGGCGGCGGTGTAAGGGGTTCACATTAGGGGATAGATCAGTTAGATGGTGGCGGTTTTAGGGGTTCACATTAGGGGATAGATCAGTTAGATGGTGGCGGTTTTAGGGGCTCACAGTAGGGGGTTAGTTTATGTAGATGGCGGCGGTTTAGGGGTTAAATACTTTATTAGGAATTGCGGCAGGGGATTGTGGTTGACAGGGAGATAGACATTGTGCATGCGTTAGGTGTTAGGTTTTATTTAGCAGATCGTGGTTGACAGGGAGATAGACATTGCGCATGCGTTAGGTGTTAGGTTTATTTTGCAGCCAGTTTAGGGAGTTACGGGGCTCCAATAGTCAGCGTAAGGCTTCTTACGGCTGCTTTTTGTGGCGAGGTGAAAATGGAGTAAGATTTCTCCATTTTCGCCACGTAAGTCCTTACGCTGTATATTGGATACCAAACTGCGCGGGTTTGGTATACCTGCCTATGGCCCAAAAAACTACGGGCGACGGCAGAAATATACGCGCGTAACTTCTAGGTTACGCCGTATATAGGATACCAAACCCGCGCAAATATTGGCGTCGCCAGCTTTTGCGGGCGACGATTTTTATCGGATCGACCCCTAGGTCTCTAACACATCTTCAAAAAGGTTATTTCATGTGCCTTCTAAATTTCAATAAAGTAATTTTTGTAATGAAAAAATGTGTTGTTTTAGAAATCTATGATGTAATTTGTGATATCTTTGATAGCTTAATAAATATAATCTATATAATAATATAGAAAGATTGGATTTAGTTAATTGGATTGACAAAATATATTCTTTAGTAAATAAATTATTTAAAGAAGGTTATTGAAAGTGCTTCACTATGAACAACATTAAAAAGGAAATATACGGACTGTTGATCACATACAGGATTTTTTTATTCCTTGTGGTATGCAAATACCAGATGTTCTTGAAAAAGATAATAGGGGAACTCCAGAGTTTTGCTTCCTAGTGGTACATAAGGGTCCATTTTAAACTGAATCTTTACCAGCCAGCTGAGTAAACATAAATGAGTCCACAATAACATGTAAAAGGAGAGTTAGAAGATCTGCTAGTCATGTGTGAAATTGATTTTTTAATAACAAGTATCTGTTGTCTGGAATAAGCCAAGTACCTTATTCTAAAAATGGGTGACAATAAAAGCAAATCATTAACTGCTGTTGTTAAATGAAGCATATAAGACATAAGGAATAATTCTACAGCAATACTGAACCCAAAGTTTACTCAATGTCTAAGTAATTATAAGGCAAGTATTCTTGAATATTAAAGGGACATAATACTAATATGCTAAATCACTTGAAACTAATGCAGTATAACTGTAAAAAGTTGACACGAAAATATCACCTGAGCATCTCTATGCTAAAAAGGAAGATATTTTACCTCACAACTTCTTCAGCTCAGCAGAGTAAGTTCTGTGTAAAAAGTTATACTCAGCTGCTGCCCAGCTGCAGGTAAAAAAAAAATAAAAAAAAGAAGAAATGAACAGCAGCCAATCAGCATCAGCAGTGCTGAGGTCATGAACTCTTTTACTGTGATCTCATGAGATTTGACTTAACTCTCATGAGATTTCATAGTAAACTTCCTTAAACTGAATAGGGAAATAAGATGAGTGCTGCTTAGAAGACCTTTACAATGGGATGTGGCTAATGAGGAATTTTTGAGGTAAAATATCTTTCTTTTTTACATAGAGATGTTCAGGTGATATTTTCTAGTCAGCTTTTTACAGCTATGCTGTATAACTTTCAAGTGTTTCAACATTTGGGTATCATGGCCCTTTAAGCATTTAAAAGCATTACTAATGTTAAAAATGGATTGATTTTTAACATTCCAATCAAGAACCACCACGCATTCTATTTTAACTGAAATGTATATCCTCACAAAATAAATGTGATATAATTGCAAAGGATATCTTGTATCATTGATGTAGAAAATTCCAAAACCATGGTATCTCAAAAAAGAGAAACAAATTATGGTGCAGTTATGTGACAAAAGATAAAATTAAAACAATGTTTCAAATTTCTACTCAAATCAGCTTGAGCTATTTTAAGATTAAGTATTGTGCAATCCTGATTCACAAAGCTGCCAGACTCAGCTCACTCAGTGTTGGTGCATTCAGAATCTGTAATAGTGTCTCCACAAAATAAAAAACAGATATATAGTGTGATACCATTTATAACAAATGTGACTTTGGTTCTTTGGGTATATACTCACACTTTTCAGGAGCTTAACATCAGCTCATGATATATTAGCAGACCTGATATCGGCTACCAGGAAGGCCACATAAAAGCAAAAGATCCGGAATCGCTGTATAAACAATTGATTTATTTTAAAATTAAAAAAGCATATTAAACATAAAAATGAATACTAGGACTTCAAGTCACTAAGGGCTACAGAGGATATATGTGACAACTAAAGTTCTATCCAAAGTCTCCAAACAGGATGGTAATGGATTGTTTTGAAACAAACAATGTATCCATTCAATGGCCACTTTGTTCACAGAGAAAAGACCTTTACTGTGACGTCACTGTATTCACATGCTACCCGGCGTACGTTTTGCCACGCCCCTGTGGCTTTTTCAAGAGTGATGATCTAGCGGTCCGGTGACTCTTCTTTTAAGCAAACAACATCCAATAGGAAACAACTCTAATTCATGTTGTATATTTGAGGTGGTATTTTCTATTCAAAACGTCCATATAACATATCTGTTCAAACGTATCAAGTAAAATTCAACCAAAACCATATTAAATTTTTTCAACAAATAATGATTTCTTGAATTCACAAATGTTTAAAATATGTTCTAATGTGCATTTGAAATTACATCATATAATGCAAACCATACAGGTTAATACTCTCTCGAGGAAAAACATATTGATATACAACCTACAAGTTCATTAACTCTATTGTAAAACAAGACTATATACATAATACAATATACATTGAGAACAAAATAAAGTAACGCAGGCGCAATCCAATATATGGCATACTTTTCCGCGCAAGCGAGGGAACCCGCGCCGCCCGTAGTTTCACCTCGCACAGCAGGGTATCCAATATACCCCGATGGCAGTTTCTAAAGTGCCGTAAGTCGGACAAACTAGCGATGTCCAGAAATAAGCCTAAGTACAAATTTCTGGAGTCCCCAGTGACTTACGGCCCTTTAGAAACTGCCTGCGCCTACAAAAACTTACTAAAGTATAAAATCTCCGTAACTGTCTAACACGCTTCCCAAACATCATCCCGACACGTATACCCCTCTATCCAAAATCCCCCCTCTCACTTCTAGCAATAAATGTATTAACCCCTAAACCGCCTGGACCCCGCCGCCACTTATATTATATGTATTACCCCCTAATCTGACCCCCCTACACCGCCACCACCTATATTATATGTATTATCCCCTAATCTGACCCCCCTACACCGCCGCCACCTATATTATATGTATTACCCCCTAATCTGACCCCCCTACACCGCCGCCACCTATATTAAATATATTACCCCCTAATCTGATCCCCCTACACCACCGCCACCTATATTAAATATATTACCCCCTAATCTGACCCCCCTACACCGCTGCCAACTATATTAAATATATTAACCCCTAATCTGACCCCCTACACCGCCGCCACCTATATTAAATATATTACCCCCTAATCTAACCCCCGACACCACCGCCACCTATATTAAATATATTAACCCCTAATCTGACCCCCCTACACCGCCGCCACCTACATAAAATATATTACCCCCTAACCCTAAGTCTAACCCTAGCACCCCTAACTTAATTATTATTTAAATAAATCTAAATAATATTAATATTATAAACTAAATTATTCCTATTTAAAACTAAATACTTACCTTAATATACCTTAATATAATTAATAATTACATTGTATCTATTTTAGGGTTTAGGGTTTATATTTATTTTACAGGTAACTTTTACAGGTAACTATTTAATAGCTACCTAGTTAAAATAATTACTAAATTACCTGTAAAATAAATCCTAACCTAAGTTACAAATACACCTAACACTACACTATTAATAAATTAATTAAATAAACTACAATTATCTAAACTAAAATACAATTAAACTAAACTATATTACAAACCCCCCCCCACTAAATTACTAAAAATAAAAACATATTACAAGAAGTTTAATCTAATTACACCTAATCTAAGCCCCCTAATAAAATAAAAAATCCCCCCAAAATAATAAAATTTCCCTACCCTAAACTAAATTACAAATAGCCCTTAACAGGGTCTTTTGCGGGGCATTGCCCCAAAGTAATCAGCTCTATTACCAGCCCTTAAAAGGGCCTTTTGCGGGGCATTGCCCCAAAGTAATCAGCTCTTTTATCTGTACAAAAAAGAACAATCCACCCACATTACAACCCCCCACCCACACACCCCTACTCTAAAACCCACCCGATCCCCCCTTAAAAAAACCTAAGTCTAACCCCCAAGTGGTCCTTACCTGTCCTGAAGATCGGCAGAGAAGGTCCTATTCCAGGCGGTGAAGTCTTCTTCCAAGCGGTGAACTCTTCTTCCAGGAACCAGCTGGCGCGGGGCAGAGGAGTTGAAGACCGATGACTGCGGAGCTGAAGACCGTTGTCTCTGGAACTAAAGACCGGGGATGCTGGAACTAAAGATCGGCGACGCTGGAACTGAAAGACCGCGAAGCCATGGAGCGTAGAAGATCCTCTTCATACGATCTCCACCGTACACTGAATAGGAATTCAAGGTACGTGATTAAAAATGGCGTCCCTTGAATTCCTATTGGCTGATTTGAGCCTTCAAATTCAAATCAGCCAATCGGATGAGAGCTACTGTAATTCTATTGGCTGATTTGAATAGCCAATAGAATGTCAGTAGCTCTTATTCTATTGCTATTCAAATCAGCCAATAGAATTACAGTAGCTCTCATCCGATTGACTGATTTGAATTTGAAGGCTCAAATCAGCCAATAGGAATTCAAGGGACGCCATTTTTAATTGTAAGGCGGAGATCGTATGAAGAGGATCCTCCACGCTACATGGCTCCACGGTCTTCAGTTCCAGCATCGCCGATCTTCAGTTCCAGCGTCCCCGGTCTTCAGTTCCAGAGTCGACGGTCTTCAGCTCCGCGGTCATCGGTCTTCAACTCCTCTGCCCCGCGCCAGCTGGTTCCTGGAAGAAGAAGAGGTCGCCGCTTGGAAGAAGACTTCACCGCCTAAAAAAGGACCTTCTCCGCCAGTCTTCAGGACAGGTAAGGACCACTTGGGAGTTAGACTTAGGTTTTTTTAAGGGGGGATCAGGTGGTTTTTAGAGTAAGGGTGTGTGGGTGGTGGGTTGTAATGTGGGGGGGATTGTTCTTTTTTTTTTTTTTTACAGGTAAAATAGCTGAATACTTTGACCAATGCCCCACAAAAGGCCCTTTTAAGGGCTGGTAATAGAGCTGATTACTTTGGGGCAAAGGTAAGTATTTAGTTTTTAATAGGAATAATTTAGTTACTAATATTAATATTATTTAGATTTATTTAAATAATAATTAAGTTAGGGGTGTTAGGGTTAGACTTAGGTTTAGGGGGTAATATATTTTATGTAAGTGGCGGTGGTGTAGGGAGGTCAGATTAGGGGTTAATATATTTAATATAAGTGGCGGCGGTGTAGGGGGGTCAGATTAGGGGGTAATAGATATAATGTAGGTGGCAGCGGGGTCCGGGAGCGGCGGTTTAGGGGTTAAACACTTTATTAGGTATTGCGGTGGGGGATTGCGGTTGACAGGTAGATAGACATTGCGCATGCGTTAGGTGTTAGGTTTTATTTTGCACGCAGTTTAGGGAGTTACGGTACCCCAATACTCAGCGCAAGGCTTGCTACGCCTGCATTTTGTGGTGAGGTGAAAATGGAGTAAAATTTTGTATGTCAGTCTATGGGGCAAAAAACTACGGGCGAAGGCAGAAATATATGAGCGAAACTTCTATGTTATGCCGTATTTGTGATACCAAACCCGTGCAAAATCTGGCGTCGCCGGCTTCTATGGGTGACGCTGCATATCGGATGGGGCCCCATATGTTAATACTTATTCTGTAAGAAAATGACATAGTTCAAATCCCACATTTAAACCAAAAGGTAAAATGTAATTAACAAGTAATTAACTGATAAATCTCATATCTTCTCTTCCCATCTTTCGAATAGAACAAATTTCTATTCTTCTTTTCTAGGTTCGATTAATTGATACAACCTATACAGTTTCTACAATATCTGAAACCTTTTATTTCAGTTAACCAATTATTAGATGTCTTATTTCTGATAAAACTTTTAGTCAGGTGGTCCTTTAGATTAAGTGCCTTCTTAAAGATTAAATTGGGTCTATCTGGAAGGATTGAGTTTAATATAGTGTCTCTTTTCAGTATACCCCAATGTTTGTTTATTATTTCTTTTAAATCTTTGTTTTAATTGTTGTAATTAAAAACAAAACTGAGATTATTATTGTTATTCCAGCTTTTCTTTTCTTTGTATTGTAACATATCCCGTATATCCAAACCCCTAATTTCTTTTATTGCACTGTTTAATTTTTCTTCCTTAAAGGGACATGAAACCCGTTTTTCTTTAATGATTCAGATAGAGAATACAATTTTAAACAACATTCCAATTTACTTCTAATATCTAATTTGCTTCATTATTTAGATATCTTTTGTTAAAGAAATAACAATGTACATGGGTGAACCAATCATTCGAAGCATCTATGTGCAGGCACCAATCAGCAGCTACTGTGCATATTTAGATATGCTTTTCAACAAAAGATAACAAAAGAATGAAGCAAATGGATAATAGAAGTAAATTGGAAAGTTGTTTAAAATGTAATGGTCTTTCTAAATCATGAAATAAAAAAGTTGGGTTTCATGTCCCTTTAAATCCTTTCTCTAGGAAACAACTTTTCCAAATATTAGCTTGTTCAAAATACACATAATCCTCTTTACAGTTTCTCCTAATTCTATAAAACTGCCCTTTCGGTACATTCTCAATCCATCTTCTATAATGGCAACTATCTAAACCTATATAGTTATTTACATCAATCTTTTTTTTTTTAAATAACTATATAGGTTTAGATAGTTGCCATCATAGAAGATGGATTGAGAATGTACCGAAAGGGCAGCCGATATCAGGTCTGTTAATAATTCCTGAGCTGGTGTTAAGCTCCTGAAAAGTGTGAGTATATACCCAAAGAATCAAAATCACATTTGTTATAAACGGTACCACAGTATATATCTGTTTTCTATTTTGTGGAGGCACAATTACAGATTCTGAATGCACCAACACTGAGTGAGCTGAGCCTGGCAGCTTTGGGAATCAGGATTGCACAATACTTGAGCTTAAGATAGCTCAAGTCGATGTGAGTAGAAATTTGACACATTGTTTTAATTTTATCTTTTGTCACATAACTGCACCATAATTTTTTCTCTTTTTTGAGATAATGTGATTTTGGAATTTTCTACATCACTGATACACGATATCCTTTGCAATTATATCACATTTATTTTGTTTGTATTTTTGTTTTGTGATTTCTCATTTATTTATTATGATATGTATATCCAAAAATGTGCAAATTTATATTCTCATCAAATTGTGATTTTTTTTAAGGGCCTGGGCACTAAATCAATCAATCAATCTATCTATCTATCTATCTATCTATTTTTGTTATAGTTAAATTCTAAATGTGGAATAACCAGGAATAACATTTTTAGTTTAATGTACTTTAAGACTGTTTATTCTGGAGTAGCAAGTTGCTGGCACTGTGTATTTATTTGTGTAAAGAAAACCCACATAAAGGACCTATAAAAAATCACTCTATGAGGTGCTTTTCCTATGAACTTATAGACATTACTATATTAGAAAAAAAGAGGAAAGAAAAGTGGAAGGGACTGGGAATTGTAGGCACACAATCTTTAACTCTATTTGTCAAATTAAAAATTCAAGTTTAATATTAATGTTAAAAAACATACGGATAGATTACGAGTTTTGCGGTATGAGTAAAAAAGCAAAGAATAAGAAACAGAGGCGCCACCATGGCCTAATATCGCCAGTACAGGTAAAATGAGCAGCAATATGAGAATGTGAATACTCACAAACATAAAGCACCCCACTGGTGCTAGTAGAGCAGACTGACACTTCTCAGTGGTTCAGCACACTGTATCCAAAGCGCAGAGACAGTCAGATATCCTCTGACACTCCAATGTATATGTGCTTATGGATAAAGGAAAAAGCAACACGACATGGCCCAATATCATCAAGACAAGGGGAGAATATATCCAATTGCTTGCACTTACAAGATGGTAGGCACCTGCAGGTGCAATCTCAGCAAACTGTAGCCAAAACGTCGCCCAGTAGACTTGAAACAGCAATCCTCAACAGGAACCAGAAACAATGATATAATTTATCACAGGAGGTGATAAAACACACACAATAGCAAGTGTATAATAAAAGTATAAAAAGTCTTTATTAACACAGCGACACGTTTCTCAGCCTACTCAGGGCTGTTTTATCAGGCTATAACAAACATTATAAAACCCTTGCTATTTAACAGGAATCTAAAAACAAACAAGCTCTTATGATTGGATAGTCAATTAGCAGAAACACAATTGGCAAAAGAACCACACCTAACTATAATCACCTTTGTGTGGTTGTTAGGGTAACCTTTGTAAACACATGTAGGTAAGATGATGTTTATACATATTAAACCTCCTTCAGATACAATGTATAGAGAAATGTGTAAAGACATACAATACAAAATAGCTTAAAAACCTACATTAAACATAACATGCTTGTCTTAAGTCTATTTCAATAGGATATAATAAAAATTAATATATCATAGAACCATTGCTATTATCTATATAAATAAACCCAAAGTGCATCTATAATAACTGCCTATACATACTCGTAAATTAAATCTCCTTAATTTCTCAGTATGCTGCGAGTCTTCTACTCCTAATATTTATGTTGCCACTTGCTGAGAGGAACAAATTGATCTCAAATGTTAAATAACACATTGGTGCTGACTCACGGTTTATTAGGGTAACGTGTGATTGCCTTGATCAGACTTTCCGTAACTGTTTGATTTGATGTTTGTATTAGGACTATTACTTCTAAAATAGAGCTGTAGCTCCATTAGACAAGAAAATAATGGTGCCATAACTGTTTGGTGAACAAGATGTCATAAGTGCAGCTTTGGATATAAGAATCCGGAACAGACTGCAAATATTAAAAAACCGCCGATCTGTCAATTGTGAAGGGGGAGTGAGCGAGGAACATCCTATCCATGATAGAATAACGATAAGCCTATCATGAGAGGTGTATAAAAAGGCTTTCTAGGGATGACCCAATAAGATCACTTGTTTACACAAGCCTTTGCTGCCTGTCACTCTTGAATCATTGAATGGATGTATCAAGTGTTTAAATGTGAAATGTTAGGTGAATGGTCCACACAAGTGCCAGTCAAACACTAAAATTGTGCACATTCATGGACCTCAGAATTAAACAGACAGTTACAATTGCTAAGGGTGAGGGCAGAAATACAGGATTTATAAAATATTTTTTTTAGTGGTAAAGAAAAATTCATAGATATCATCATGGAAATAACAACTGGAGTGCTCATATTTCAGTAATTCTCTTTAGAAAGCTGCCATGTCTAGATATTCATTGAGTCCATCTGGTTGAAGTGTCCTCAATTTCCTGATCCAAAAAGTCTCTCTTTTCCTGAGAGTCAGGAAAGCATCAGGTGAACCTCTAGAGATAGCCTCTAAGGGTATGATTTTCATTGTTTTTTTTTTTGTTTGTGGTGATAGGCAAGACAATGTCTTGATACACTATGTGATTTGGATTTTTTATTTATGTTGTAGGAGTGTTCACTCCACCTCTTTTCACCTTGCGACAGGTACGTCCAACATATTGGACCCCACAACAACAGCTCAATAAGTACACAACGATGGATGTCTCACATGTTAGAAAACCTTTAACTTTAAAGGTTTCTCCTGTGGTGTGTGATGTGAAGCTTGTGGCCTTGTGTGATATAGAAGTGCACACACCACAACATTTCCTATAGCACTTGGATATTCTGTTGGGATCAGAATTGGTGCCTTGACTACTGCTCTCTTGGTATTTGTCCCTAACCACCTTACTGGGAGCTAGAACAGTCTTGAGAGTAGGTGCTCTCCTAAAGACTACTTTGGGCTTATTTCCTACTATTTTTGTAAGAGTTGGATCTTGCATGAGGACTGGCCAATGTTTATTGAGAATTTTGATAATGGCATGGTGATTAGAATTAAATTTGGTAATAAACAGTGGGGGATTGCAGTCTTTGAATTGTTCCTTTACTTTTGATTTGGTGTTGAAATAGCAAAATCTATCTTCCTGCCTAACCCTACTGGTTTCACGATCTATTAGATCTTTATGGTATCCTTTCTCAAGGAATCTATCCCCAATAACCTTAGCTTGTGCATCGTAGTCTTCCAGTCGTGTACAGTTTCTTCTGATCCTTCTAAACTGTCCATATGGGAAATTAGTCTTCCAATGTTTGTAGTGATTGCTTTCATATTGAAGAAAGCTGTTGCAGTCAACAGTTTTGTAATAGGTCTTAGATTGGACTCTCCCTTCAGCGGTGCGTCCTAGGGTTAGATCTAGGAAATCAATTTCCTCTCGTTGGATATCATGAGTAAAGGATATTCCATAGGTGTTGGAATTTAGGTGATCAAGAAAGGCACTGATCTCATCTCTAGACCCTCTATAAATGAATAGCAGGTCGTCTATGTAACGGCCATAGAACAGCAGGTTCGCTGCAAACTGGGTATTATAGATGTAAGATTGTTCAAAACTACCCAAAAAAAGATTAGCGAAGCATGGAGCGAACCTGGTGCCCATGGCCATCCATTTAATCTGCAGATAATATCTGCTTTGATATAAAAAGTAGTTGTGTCCGAGAATAAAACTTATCAACTCAATGATGAAATCTATTTGTTGGACTGGCATGTAAATATCTTGTTAAAGATACGAATGAACTGCTTTGGTACCTAAATCGTGATGTATATTAGAATAGAGGGCCCCTACGTCACAGGACACCCACTAACAATGTTCGTCCAAGACACAATCCTGTAATTTTAATAGTAAATCCGTGGAGTCCTTGATGTAGGAAGGAAGGGTAATGACAAATTTCTGCAGAAAATGATCGATATAAGCTGATAAAGAATCAGTAAGGCTTCCTATGCCAGCGATAATAGGTCTGCCCTGGGGTTTCAAAGGGTCCTTGTGGACTTTAGGCAGATGATAGTAAAATGCCGTGCAAGGATATTTGGGGAGACAAAAATCTCTTTCAGATTTATTCATAATACCAATATCAAGACCTCTCTGTAGAATTTGTTTTAACTGATCAAGATAGCGAGGAGTTGGGTCACCAGATAGAACTTTGTAATACTCCTTGTCATTTAATATACGATTTGCCTCTAGAATATAATCCTGTATATTTTGTAACACAATTCCTCCACCTTTGTCCGCCTGTCTGATCACCAGATCAGATCTATTGGTGAGACCTAATAAGGCCTTACGTTCTTTACAATTCAGATTGTATTTTTACCTAAGCTTTTTTTGTTTTTTGGCTAATTGTTCTAGGTCTCCTAAGACCAAGTTAGCATAAATGTCAATGTGATTGACATTATTCTTGGGTGGGACAAAAGTGGATTTAGGCCTCAATTCGTATGAATGAAGGCATCAAACAAGTCTTCCATAAGAGTATGAGGTTCATAGGTAACAAAACCTTCTGATAGATGAGAGTCCATTGAGTTAGTAACAATGGGTCTGAGATTATAAATCTTGTTTTTCTTATCAGCAAAGTATTTCTGTAGGGATAGCTTCCTCACATAGCTATTTACATCCACAAATATTTCATATATATTGAAATGATTGGAGGGACTAAAAGATAACCCTCTCCCAAGAACTCTAATCTCATCATCACTAAGCGTATGTGATGAGAGATTAAAAATACCTTTTTGGAGTCTCTCTAATTTTTCCTTTTTGCGGGTGAGGGATTTACCTCGATTTCCTCGCTTCCTAGTGGTCTTTTTGCTCTTTGGGAGGAGTGGGGCCCCACAGGTCCTTGCCACACCGGTTGGTCCTGCGATTGATGGCTTGCCCCTAAAAAAGGTGCATGTGGAATAGAGTTGACAACATTATTAGCATTGGTAATAGGTGTACCGCACACTTTTTTGGCCGTAACGCAACGTAATTACTGCAGCTTTCAAAAAGTCCTTTTTCAATGGGACTTCCATATCGCCAGTATTACGAGTTTGCCTGGGAGGCCAAAAAGTAGGCGGTACACTCTATACCTCCAGGATCCATACCGTAAACTGAAAGTCAGTAGTTATGGGTTTTACACTACAAAGCCGTAACATAAAACTCATAACTAAAGTGCTTCAAAGTACACTAACACCCATAAATTACCTATTAACCACTAAACCGAGGCCCTCCCGCATCTCAAACACTAAAATAAAATTATTAACCCCTAATCTGCTGCTCCGGACATCGCTGCCACTATAGTAAATGTATTAACACCTAAACCGCCGCAATAGGATTGAGCTCGCATTCTATTGGCTGTTCCAATTAGCTAATAGAATGCAAGCTCAATCCTATTGGCTTATTGGATCAGCCAATAGGATTGAAGCTCAATCCTATTAGGTGATTGCATCTGCCAATAGGATTTTTCCCCCTTTAATGCCAATTGGCTGATAGAATTCATTAATTGAATTAATTGATAACATCATTTAAAGGAACCCTAATTCTGCAAGAAGACATTGATTGAAGAGGATGCTCCGCGCCGGATGTCTTGTAGATGGAGCCGCTCGCCGGATGTCTTGAAGATGGAGCCGCTCCATGCCAGATGGATGAAGATAGAAGATGCCATCTGGATGAAGACTTCTGCCAGCTTGGATGAAGACTTCGGCTGCTTGGATCAAGACTTCTGCGGGCTTCGATAAGGACTTCTGCCGCTTCGTTGAGGATGGATGTTGGGTCTTCAAAAACTATAAGTGGATCTTCTGGGGTTAGTGTTAGGCTTTTTTAAGGGTTTATTGGGTGGGTTTTATTTTTAAATTAGGGGTTTGGGCACTTGAAAAAGAGCTAAATGCCCTTTTAAGGGCAATGCCTATCCAAATGCCCTTTTCAGGGCAATGGGGAGCTTAGGTTTTTTTAGTTAGGATTTTATTTGGGGGGGTTGGTTTTTATTTTGATAGGGCTATTAGATTAGGTGTAATTAGTTTATCTGATAATTTATTTTTTATTTTGTGTAATTAAGTATTTTTTTTTTGTAATTTTGTTAATTGTATTTATTTTATGTAATTTATTTAATTTTAGTGTAATGTTAGGTATTAGTGTAACTCAGGTTAGGTTTTATTTTACAGGTAAATTTGTATTTATTTTAGCTAGGTAGTTAGTAAATAGTTCATAACTATTTACTAACTAGTCTACCTAGTTAAAATAAATACAAACTTGCCTGTGAAATAAAAATAAAACCTAAGCTAGATACAATCGCCTAGATTTAGAGTTCTGCGTTAGCCGTCAAAAGCAGCATTAAGGGCTCCTAACTCTGCTTTTTACCGCCCGCTGGTATTTAGAGTCAGCCAGGAAAGGGTCTAACGCTCACTTCCAAGCCACAACTTTTCCATACCGCAGATCCCCTTACGCCAATAGGGTAGCCTATCTTTTCAATGGGATCTTCCTAACGCCGGTATTTAGAGTCTTGGCTGAAGTGAGCATTAGACCCTCTACCGACAAGACTCCAGCCGCAGAAAAAAGTCAGTAGTTAAGAGCTTTCTGGGCTAAGGCCGGTTTTAAAGCTCTTAACTACTGTGCTCTAAAGTACACTAACACCCATAAACTACCTATGAACCCTAAACCGAGGTCCCCCCACATCGCCGCCACTCTAATAATTTTTTTTAACCCCTAATCTGCCGACCGCACACCGCCGCCACCTACATTATACCTATGTACCTCTAATCTGCTGTCCCTAACATCGCCGACACCTACATAATATTTATTAACCCCTAATCTGCCTCCCCCAACGTCGCCGCTACCTACCTACACTTATTAACCCCTAATCTACCGACCGGACCTAGCCGCTACTCTAATAAATGTATTAACCCCTAAACCGCCTCACTCCTGCCTCAAAAACCCTATAATAAATATTATTAAACCCTAATCTACCTTCAAGTATTAACCCCTAATCTGCCGACCGGACCTCGTCTCTACTCTAATAAATGTATTAACCCCTAAAGCTAAGTCTAACCCTAACCCTAACTCCCCCTAAATTAAATATAATTTTAATCTAACGAAATATATTAAATATTATTAACTAAAGACTTCCTATTTAAAACTAAATACTTACCTGTAAAATAAACCCTAATATAGCTACAATATAACGAATAATTATATTGTAGCTATTTTAGGATTTATATTTATTTTACTGGCAAATTTGTATTTATTTTAACTAGATACAATAGTTATTAAATAGTTATTTACTATTTAATAGTTACCTAGTTAAAATAAATACCAAATTACCTGTAAAATAAATCCTAACCTAAGTTACAATTAAACCTAACACTACACTATCAATAAATTAATTAAATCAATTAACTGCATGTACCTACAATTAAATAAACTAAACTAAATTACAGGTGTTAGGTTTTTTTTCAGCCCAAACTGCCCCATTGTTTCCTATGGGGATATCGTGCACGAGCACGTTTTTCCAGCTAGCCACTACCGTAAGCAACGCTGGTATTGAGAGTTGAAGTTGCAGTAAATATGCCAGCGTTATTTAAAAGGTGCGGGGGGAAAAAACACGCGTAGCTAACGCACCCCTTTGGCCACAAAACTCTAAATCTAGGCGATTGTAACTATTAGTTATATTGTAGCTAGCTTAGGGTTTATTTTACAGGTATTTAGTTTTAAATAGGAATTATTTAGTTATTAATAGTAGGTTTTATTTAGATTTATTTTAATTAAATTAAAGTTAGGGGGTGTTAGGGTTAAGGGTTAATAACTTTAGTATAGTGGCAGCGACATTGGGGACGGCAGATTAGGGGTTAATAAGTGTAGGTAGGTGGCGGCGACATGGGGCGGCAGATTAGGGGTTAATAAGTGTAATTAGGTGGCGGCAACGTTGGGGGTGCAGATTAGGGGTTAATACGTGTAGGTAGGTGGCTGCGACATTGGGGGAGGCAAATTAGGGGTTAATAAGTGTAATGTAGGTGGCATCGACATTTGGGACGGCAGATTAGGGGTTAATATGTGTAATGTAGGTGGTGGCGACATTGGGACGGCATATTAGGGGTTAATAACTGTAATGTAGATGGCGGTGGGGGCGGCAGATTAGGGGTTAATAAGTGTAATGTAGGTGTCGGCGATGTCGGGGGCAGCAAATTAGGGTTGTTTAGACTCAGGGTTTATGTTAGGGTGTTAGGTGTAAACATAAATTTAGTTTCCCCATAGGAATCAATGGGGTTGCGTTACAGAGCTTTACGCTGCTTTATTACAGGTGTTAGGCTTTTTTTCAGCCGTCTCGCCCCATTGATGTCTATGGGGAAATCGTGCACGAGCACATAAAACCAGCTCACCGCAGCGCTGGTATTGTAGTGCGGTATGGAGCTCAATTTTGCTTTACGCTCACATATTGCCTGATAACGCCGGGTTTTTGCAAACCTGTAATACCAGCGCTGTAGGTAAGTAAGCGGTGATAATAACTTGCAAGTTAGCACTGCACCGCTCATAATAACGTAAAAATAGTAATCTAGCCTATATATAGGTAAATTTCAGCTCAGACAAACTCAATCTGAATAGCCGAATATGAAGCCAATGATTAAGGGGAACATAAAATAATGATATTTGAAATTAAATCATAAACAATGACTATTTAGAAACACTCAGTTACTCAGGTGAATAAGCCATAGCACTAACAACATGGAACGGACAAACAAACAAACACACAAAAGATGTCCCTTTACAGCATGTCCCCTAAGTATTCCCAGCCGATAAACAGGAACCTCGGCATCGGTCTGGGGGGCATGAGAAACACATCCCCTGCGAGGGATGTAATGTATGCTCAAATATGGCAAAAACCACAGAAATCAGGAATAGGTTTGGCAAAAAGTGGAAACTTAAACATTTTATTAACTGTAAAAGTGACAACGTTATCTATTGTTAAAGTTGTAGCTGCCAAATATTTTACGTTGGTATGACAACCAGATGTATGGGTACAATAATAACAGAACATCTATCAAACATACGCAATGCAAAGAAAGATCATGAAAAAGGCAAGAAAATAACCTCAGTAGGTAGACATTTCTTAGAGAATCACAATGGAAATGACAATGCACTAAGTTGCTGGGGGTTAGCACAAGTAAAGTGTGAAATCTGGGGTGGCAATGCAGAAAAAATCCTGTTAAGAAAAGAAACTAAATGGGTGTTTTTTTTATATACCATTTTTCCACATGGAATGAATGAGCAAAATAATTATTGGGTATAATTAGAATAGAACAGTCAGTTTAATACTGTGAATACGTTCAAATATATGAATATGTATAGAAATAGGAAGTGTCACAAGAAGATTGGTGTCGGCATATTAGATGGTAATATTGTATATAAATACCAAAATATAATACGTTACATAACTACGATTATATGCTTATTGATATAGGTAATATTAGAACACAATGAAATACCATATCGTTATGCATGAATAACTGTTAACTCCAGCTATGGAAGGATTCTGGCAAATTGTGTTCTTGAAAAACATATTCACAAAGTATTCAAAATTGGCAAATAGTCTTATGAAAAGTCAAGTTTGACAGCTGCCAAATGATCAGTATTAACAATGCATGGACGAGTTTGTAATTCTGACACCATCTAGAACGTCATTAGTGGATAGCAGCTGACATGAACCAATAGCCGCTGACGAAAATTAATCCACACTACTTACAGGTGTGATGTCACTGAAAGGGCGTGTTCCCGATACACTTAAATACTTGAAGAGACGGAGGTCATTAAAGTATTGTACTTTATACGTATCACATTGAGAAAGGCCTGTTTACGGGCCAAAACACATCTGTGGGCAGTGTAATTGTCTTTCGATCCCACAGTTCTCATGCCCCCAAGACTGAGACTGATGCTGAGGTTCCTGTTTATCGGCCCTGGAATACTTGGGGGACATGCTGTAAAGGGACGTGTTTTGTGTGTTTGTTTGTTTGTCCGTTCCATGTTGTTAGTGCTATGGCTTATTCACCTGAGGAACTGAGTGTTTCCAATTAGTCATAGGTAATGATTTAATTTCAAATATTATTATTTTGTGTTCCCCTTAATCGTTGGCTATCTAGACTGAGTTTGTCTGAGCTGAAATTTAACTATATATCGCCTAGATTATGAGTTTTGCGCTATAGAGGGTGCGAAATGAACGCAACAAAAGTTGCGTTATTTCACCCTCCATAGTGCTGCCATTACAAATTTCTGAAAAGCCTCCCTGTGCGTGTGATATGGTGGCGATAAGCCCCATATCGCACAAAAGCCAAGGGCTGAGAATACGTGCCCGTGCACACTTTCCTCATAGACATTAATGGGGAGAAGGTGTTAGAAAAAAAACTAACACCTGAAGTGCGGAATGGCGATCGCCGTAACACAGCCCCATTGATGTCTATGGGTAAAAAAAATTAAGTTTTAACCTAACAACCTAACATAAACCCCAAGTTTAAGCACCCCTAATCTGCTGCCCCCGACATCACCGACACCTAAATAAAGGTATGAACCCCAAATCTTCCACTCCCCGAAATCGCTGTCACTATAATAAAGTTATTAACCCCTATTCCACCTCTCCATGACATCGCCAACACTTAAATAAAGTTATTAACCCCTAATCTGCTATTCCCGACATCACCGCCACTAATAAAAGCTATTAAACCCTATTCTGCCGTTCCCCGACATCGGCGCCACTAATAAAAGTTATTAACCCCTAAACATCTGGCCTCCCCCATCACTGCCACTAAATATACCTATTAACCCCTAAACTGCAAACCCCCCACATCGCAAAAAACTAAATTAAACTATTAACCCCTAAACCTAACAACCCCCTAACTTTATATTAAAATTACAATATCCCTATCTTAAAATAAATAAAAACTTAACTGTGAAATTAAAAAAACCTAAGTTTAAACTAACAATTAACTTAACATAACTATTATACTAAACTATTATACTAAAATTAAAATAACTACCAATTAAAGAAACTAAATTACACATTAAAAAAACCTAATACTACTAAAACAATTTAAGTCTAAAATTACAAAAAATAAAAAATACTAAATTACAAAAATTAACAAACACTAAATTACTAAAAATAGCAAACTAAATTATCAAAAATAAAAGCAATTACACCTAATCTAATAGCTCTATAAAAATAAAAAAGTCCCCCCAAAATAAAAACACCCCCTAGCCTACAATAAACCCCCAGTAAAGACCCCCAATAAAGACCCCCAACAGTAAAACCCACCAACCAACCAACCCCCCAAAATAAAAAACCTAACTCTAACAAAAACCTAAGCTACCCATTGCCCTGAAAAGGGCATTTGTATGGGCATTGCCCTTAAAAGGGCATTCAGCTCTTTTAAAAAAGCCCAAACCCTAATCTTTAAAAAAAATACACCCAAAAAAGTTACAAAAAACCTAACACTAACCCCCGAAGATCCACTCACAGTTTTTGAAGTCCGGACATCCATCCTCATCCAGACGGCATCTTCTATATTCATCCAGGCGGCATCTTCTATCTTCATCCTGGCGGCGTCTTCTATCTATATCTCGATAGAGCAGATCCATCCTTGAAGACATCCGGCATGGAGCGTCCTTTTCATACGCTCACCACCATACACTGGATCTTCAATGCAAGGGAACCTTTTCAAAATGGCGTCCCTTGCATTCCTATTGGCTGATTTGATTCTTGAAATTCAAATCAGCCAATAGGATGAGAGCTACTGAAATTATATTGGCTGATTTGAATAGCCGTATGTTTTTTAACATTAATAATAAACTTTAAAAGTTTTTATATTGACAAATAGAGTTAAAGATTGTGCGCCTACAATTTCCATTGCCCTCCACTTTTCTTTCCTCTTATTTTCTAATATAGTAATGACTTTTCATCAGAAAAAAAAAATATAGAAAAGATTTGAAGTTTTTAGCCGCCTCAAGGATGCTGGGTAAAATATACATCACACATGAAATGTTACAAATGACATAGGAGTACCCATATAAATATCACCTTCTATCTGCCTCATTAACGGCTAGATTATGAGTGGCATGCTAACAGTTGTGCTTGAACGATAAAGAGTTTATATCAGGTGTTGCACACATTCGCCTAGATTTAGAGTTTTGAGGCCAAAGGGGTGCGTTAGCTACGCATGTTTTTTTTTCCCGCACCTTTTGAATAACGCTGGTATTGAGAGTTCTCTGAAGGGCTGTGTTAGGCTCCAAAAAGGGAGCGTACAGGCATATTTACCGCCACTTCAACTTACGATAGCGGCTAGCTGGAAAAACGTGCTCATGCACGATATCCCCATAGGAAACAATGGGGCAGTTTGGGCTGAAAAAAAACCTAACACCTGCAAAAAAGCAGTGTTCAGCTCCTAACGCAGCCCCATTGTTTCCTATGGGGAAACAGTTTCTAAGTCTGCACCTAACACCCTAACATGTACCCTGAATCTAAACACCCCTAACCTTACACTTATTAACCCCTAATCTGCGGCCCCCACTATCGCTGACCCCTGCATTATATTATTAACCCCTAATCTGCCGCTCCGGACACCGCCGCAACCTACATTATAGCTATGTACCCCTAATCTGCTGCCGCTAACATCGCCGACCCCTATATTATATTTATTAACCCCTAATCTGCCGCCCCCAACGTCGCCGCTACCTACCTACACTTATTAACCCCTAATCTGCCGACCGGACCTCACCGCTACTCTAATAAATGTATTAACCCCTAAACCACCTCACTCCCGCCTCAAAAACCCTATAATAAATATTATTAACCCCCTAATCTGCCCTCACTAACATAGCCGACACCTAACTTCAAGTATTAACCCCTAATCTGCCAACCGGACCTCGCCGCTACTCTAATAAATGTATTAACCCCTAAAGCTAAGTCTAACCCTAACCCTAACACCCCCCTAAATTAAATATAATTTAATCTAATGAAATAAATTAAATATTATTAAAGGGCCATAATACCCAAATGTTTAAACACTTGAAAGTGATGCAGCATAGCTGTAAAAAGCTGACTAGAAAATATCACCTGAACATCTCTATGTAAAAAAGAAAGATATTTTACGTCAAAAAATCCTCAGTAGCCACCTCCCATTGTAAAGGATTTCTAAGCAGCATATTAGTGTGTCTGTCCCGGGACAACTGAAGGGATGAGCATCGTGAACTCTCATATTATTTCACCAATCAGGTAAAGGAAGCTTACTATGAAATCTCATGAGAGTTAAGTCAAATCTCATGAGATCACAGTAAGAGTTCATGACCTCAGCACTGCTGATGCTGATTGGCTGCTGTTCATTTCTTCATTTTTTTTATTTTTTTACCTGCAGCTGGGAGCAGCTGAGTATAACTTTTTACACAGAACTAACTCTACTGAGCTGAGGAGATTGTGAGGTAAAATATATTCCTTTTTTACATAGAGATGCTCAGGTGATATTTTCCTGTCAGCTTTTTACAGTTATACTGCATCAGTTTCAAGTGATTTAGCATATGAGTATTATGTCCCTTTAACTAAAGTCTTCCTATTTAAAACTAAATACTTACCTGTAAAATAAACCCTAATATAGCTACAATATAACGAATAATTATATTGTAGCTATTTTAGGATTTATATTTATTTTACAGGCGACTTTGTATTTATTTTAACTAGGTACAATAGCTATTAAATAGTTATTTACTATTTAATAGCTACCTAGTTAAAATAATTACCAAATTACCTGTAAAATAAATCCTAACCTAAGTTACAATTAAACCTAACACTACACTATCAATAAATAAATTAAATCAATTAACTACAAGTACCTACAATTAAATAAACTAAACTAAATTACAAAAAAAAACCCCACTAAATTACAAAAGATAAAAAAAGATTACAAGAATTTTAAGCTAATTACACCTACTCTAAGCCCCCTAATAAAATAACAAAGCCCCCCAAAATGAAAAAAATCCCTACCCTAATCTAAATTAAAATAGTTAACAGCTCTATTGCTTTACCAGCCCTTAAAAGGGCTTTTTGTGTGGCATGCTTGAGCCCTTTGCAGTCAAGTAGCTAAAAATATCTCTAATCATATTTATGCAATATTAATATTTATAAAGTGTTTGACTGTGTTTGTACTTTAAGTGGTGATCTGTTGTTTTCTCTGGAAACATGAGTATGTTGTGTTTTCAGAGATATACATAATAGTTGTTGTTATCATTTAATCCTCTGGGTTTGACACTGTCTAATAAATAGATCAATTTGCATTCAGCACGCAATAAAGATTTTTCAATGTTGCCACCTTTGATGCCTAAGGATACTTTTTGCAATACAGAAAATTTCTGTGCAGTAGGATCATTACTCTGATGAAATCTTTGAAAGTGTCTGGCTACTGTTGTAAGTTTTTTGCCTTTTTGTCATGCTCACCTGCATTTTTTATACTATTTATGTGTTCCATAATTGAAATTCTGACTTGGTGTGTCGTCAATGCCAACATAGAATTTGGAACAAGTGCATATTAATATGTATATGACTCCCTAAGTTGTACATGAGAAATGTTGTTTCATTATATGTTTGAACCCAGATTTGTCTGTTATGGCTTTCTTTATTTTCACATAGCTGAAAGTTGAGCAATTTCCACAGGGATGCATTCTTGGGTTTGATGTTTTGAATGCTCTATCTGAATTAAAAAAGAAAAAAATTGGGTTCAGTGCCCCGTTAAGATGTAATCAGAAAAAGACGAATAATTAATTAATTAAAATCAGAATTATTAACTTTATTTGTTGATAAAAAAATATTATGTAGCTTTGATCCCATCAGTATGTCTAATGCTGGTGTATAGTGATTCCACATCTTCTAGAGCCATCCATGTTTGTTGGGATACATGAAGATTCTGCAGTTTTTGTAACACCTCTGTGGTGTCTCTTATATAAGATGGTAATGTAGATAGTTATTCTCTTAGACCTAGATTTGGAGTTTGGCGTTAGCCGTGAAAACCAGCGTTAGAGGCTCCTAACGCTGGTTTTAGGCTACCGCCGGTATTTGGAGTCACTCAAAATAGGGTCTAACGCTCACTTTTCAGCCGCGACTTTTCCATACCGCAGATCCCCTTACGTCAATTGCGTATCCTATCTTTTCAATGGGATTTTTCTAACTCCGGTATTTAGAGTCGTTTCTGAAGTGAGCGTTAGACATCTAACGACAAAACTCCAGCCACAGGAAAAAAGTCAGTAGTTAAGAGCTTTCTGGGCTAACGCCGGTTTCTAAAGCTCTTAACTACTGTACTCTAAAGTACACTAACACCCATAAACTACCTATGTACCCCTAAACCGAGGTCCCCCCACATCGCCGACACTCGAATAAATTTTTTTAACCCCTAATCTGCTGACCGCCACCTACGTTATCCTTATGTACCCCTAATCTGCTGCCCCTAACACCGCCGACCCCTATATTATATTTATTAACCCCTAATCTGCCCCCCTCAACGTCGCCTCCACCTGCCTACACTTATTAACCCCTAATCTGCCAAGCGGACCTGAGCGCTACTATAATAAAGTTATTAACCCCTAATCTGCCTCACTAACCCTATAATAAATAGTATTAACCCCTAATCTGCCCTCCCTAACATCGCCGACACCTAACTTCAATTATTAACCCCTAATCTGCCGACTGGAGCTCACCGCTACTCTAATAAATGTATTAACCCCTAAAGCTAAGTCTAACCCTAACACTAACACCCCCCTAAGTTAAATATAATTTACATCTAACGAAATTAATTAACTCTTATTAAATAAATTATTCCTATTTGAAGATAAATACTTACCTGTAAAATAAATCCTAATATAGCTACAATATAAATTATAATTATATTATAGCTATTTTAGGATTTATATTTATTTTACAGGTAACTTTGTATTTATTTTAACCAGGTACAATAGCTATTAAATAGTTAAGAACTATTTAATAGCTAAAATAGTTAAAATAATTACAAAATTACCTGTAAAATAAATACTAACCTAAGTTACAATTAAACCTAACACTACACTATCAATAAATTAATTAAATAAACTACCTACAATTACCTACAATTAACCTAACACTACACTATCAATAAATTAATTAAATACAATTCCTACAAATAAATACAATTAAATAAATAAACTAGCTAAAGTACAAAAAAATAAAAAAGAACTAAGTTACAAAAAATAAAAAAATATTTACAAACATAAGAAAAATATTACAACAATTTTAAACTAATTACACCTACTCTAAGCCCCCTAATAAAATAACAAAGCCCCCCAAAATAAAAAAATGCCCTACCCTATTCTAAATTATTAAAGTTCAAAGCTCTTTAACCTTACCAGCCCTGAACAGGGCCCTTTGCGGGGCATGCCCCAAGAAGTTCAGCTCTTTTGCCTGTAAAAAAAAAACATACAATACCCCCCCCCAACATTACAACCCACCACCCACATACCCCTAATCTAACCCAAACCCCCATAAAAAATAAACCTAACACTAAGCCCCTGAAGATCTTCCTACCTTATCTTCACCCTGCCAGGTTCACTGATCCGTCCTGAAGAGCTCCTCCGATGTCCTGATCCAAGCCCAAGCGGGGGGCTGAAGAGGTCCATGATCCGGCTGAAGTCTTCATCCAAGCGGGAGCTGAAGAGGTCCATGATCCGGATGAAGTCTTCATCCAAGCGGGAGCTGAAGAGGTCCATGATCCGGGTTAAGTCTTCTATCAACTGCATCTTCAATCTTCTTTCTTCCGGATCCATCTTGCAGACCTCCGACGCGGAACATCCTCTTCTCCCAACGCCTACTAGCCGAATGACGGTTCCTTTAAGGGACGTCATCCAAGATGGCGTCCCTCGAATTCCGATTGGCTGATAGGATTCTATCAGCAAATCGGAATTAAGGTAGGAATATTCTGATTGGCTGATGGAATCAGCCAATCAGAATCAAGTTCAATCCGATTGGCTGATCCAATCAGCCAATCAGATTGAGCTCGCATTCTATTGGCTGATCGGAACAGACAATAGAATGCGAGCTCAATCTGATTGGCTGATTGGATCAGCCAATCGGATTGAACTTGATTCTGATTGGCTGATTCCATCAGCCAATCAGAATATTCCTACCTTAATTCCGATTGGCTGATAGAATCCTATCAGCCAATCGGAATTCGAGGGACGCCATCTTGGATGACGTCCCTTAAAGGAACCGTCATTCTTCAGTTAGGCGTCGGGAGAAGAGGATGTTCCGCGTCGGAGGACTGCAAGATGGATCCGGAAGAAAGAAGATTGAAGATGCAGTTGATAGAAGACTTCATCCGGATCATGGACCTCTTCAGCTCCCGCTTGGATGAAGACTTCATCCGGATCATGGACCTCTTCAGCTCCCGCTTGGATGAAGACTTCAGCCGGATCATGGACCTCTTCAGCCCCCCGCTTGGGCTTGGATCAGGACATCGGAGGAGCTCTTCAGGACGGATCGGTGAACCTGGCAGGGTGAAGATAAGGTAGGAAGATCTTCAGGGGCTTAGTGTTAGGTTTATTTAAGGGGGGTTTGGGTTAGATTAGGGGTATGTGGGAGGTGGGTTGTAATGTTGGGGGGGGTATTGTATGTTTTTTTTTACAGGCAAAAGAGCTGAACTTCTTGGGGCATGCCCCGCAAAGGGCCCTGTTCAGGGCTGGTAAGGTTAAAGAGCTTTGAACTTTAGTAATTTAGAATAGGGTAGGGCATTTTTTTATTTTGGGGGGCTTTGTTATTTTATTAGGGGGCTTAGAGTAGGTGTAATTAGTTTAAAATTGTTGTAATATTTTTCTTATGTTTGTAAATATTTTTTTATTTTTTGTAACAGTTCTTTTTTATTTTTTGTACTTTAGCTAGTTTATTTAATTGTATTTATTTGTAGGAATTGTATTTAATTAATTTATTGATAGTGTAGTGTTAGGTTAATTGTAGGTAATTGTAGGTAGTTTATTTAATTAATTTATTGATAGTGTAGTGTTAGGTTTAATTGTAACTTAGGTTAGTATTTATTTTACAGGTAATTTTGTAATTATTTTAACTATTTTAGCTATTAAATAGTTCTTAACTATTTAATAGCTATTGTACCTGGTTAAAATAAATACAAAGTTACCTGTAAAATAAATATTAATCCTAAAATAGCTATAATATAATTTTAATTTATATTGTAGCTATATTAGGATTTATTTTACAGGTAAGTATTTATCTTTAAATAGGAATAATTTATTTAATAAGAGTTAATTAATTTCGTTAGATGTAAATTATATTTAATTTAGGGGGGTGTTAGTGTTAGGGTTAGACTTAGCATTAGGGGTTAATACATTTATTAGAGTAGCGGTGAGCTCTAGTCGGCAGATTAGGGGTTAATAATTGAAGTTAGGTGTCGGCGATGTTAGGGAGGGCAGATTAGGGGTTAATACTATTTATTATAGGGTTAGTGAGGCGGATTAGGGGTTAATAACTTTATTATAGCAGCGCTCAAGTCCGCTCGGCAGATTAGGGGTTAATAAGTGTAGGCAGGTGGAGGCGACGTTGTGGGGGGCAGATTAGGGGTTAATAAATATAATATAGGGGTCGGCGATGTTAGGGAAGCAGATTAGGGGTACATAGGGATAATGTAAGTAGCGGCGGTTTAGGAAGCGGCAGATTAGGGGTTAATAATAATTTGCAGGGGTCAGCGATAGCGGGGTCGGCAGATTAGGGGTTAATAAGTGTAAGGTTAGGGGTGTTTAGACTCGGGGTACATGTTAGAGTGTTAAGTGCAGACGCAGGAAGGGTTACCGCATAGCAAACAATGGGGATGCGTTAGGAGCTGAACGCGGCTTTTTTTGCAGGTGTTTGGTTTTTTTTCAGCTCAAACAGCTCCATTGTTTCCTATGGGGGAATCGTGCACAAGCACGTTTTTGAGGCTGGCCGCTTGCGTAAGCAACTCTGGTATCGAGAGTTGAAGCTGCATTAAAAATGTTCTACGCTCCTTTTTTGAAGCCTAACGCAGCCATTCTGTGGACTCTCAATACCAGAGTTATTTTTATGGAGCGGCCAGAAAAAAGCCGGCGTTAGTTTTTCGGGTCGTTACTGACAAAACTCCAAATCTAGCCGTTATTCTCTGATCTATATATCTGCTGGCATTTTCTGTTATGCTCACATTCCCAAAGACTATGGAGTAGATATATTAATAGTCAAGCGGACATGATTTGCTACTCGACCCCCCAAATGCTGACAGCATACGCTGTCGGCATTTAACATTGCACAAGCATTTCTAGTGAAATGCTTGTGCAATGCCCCCCCCCCCCCTGCTCAATGGCAGTCAATCGGCCACTAACAGGGGCTGTCAGTTATCCCGATCGGATCGGGATGATGACCGCTGCTTCTTAACGTTCATTTCAGGCAAGCCTGAAACGATGGGGCTCCAAAGCAGCATCTGCTGCTTAATAAATGGAGTCCCTCAGTTTTCTTGTTTGTTTATTGATGTTTTGATGTGTTTTTGGTATAAAATATATTGTGGCTGTTTTGGGATTATCTGTTGTTAAGAATGTATTTTCTGAATTTGAGATAGTATTATGTCCCCAAGCATTATTAATTAATCTGTTGTATTGATTCTTATATCCTATTGTTGGATTACTAAGTAATTTTTTATAATTATTTTTGTTATTTAGCTGTGTGTAAGTGTCTGCCAAGAACATTTGTTTTGGCCACAGTACAGCATTGCCACCCTTATCCGATGGCTTTATGACTGTGTCTGTCTAAGTTTTGATTCTTGTAACGCCTGCCTTTCACTATATTTGAAATTGTATTTACTACTGGTTATTGATAATTTGTATATTTCACAGCATACTACATTACAGAATACTTGTACCTCAGGTGATATGGTACTGGGAGGATTATATACAGATTTTAGTTTAATTCTAAAACGCCAATGTTCTTTTTATTGTGTAGATGGGGTTTCATTTCATCCAACAATGTTTCCAGATCTCTCAATGTGGATTGTTTATCTATATTGGAGACTGAATTGTCTGTTTTTGTAAACACATTTTTTGAATATAGTTTCCATGCAAATAAATGCTTATCTTTTATTACCTCGAATGTATTTAATTTGTTAGTTGGACAAAATGTTAATCCCTTGGTATTATATTCTTATGTTTATCATTGAGAGGTGTTCATCTGGATTTTGGTAAAGGGACTGGTTTCCCTCTTCCTGACAGATTGTCTGGGAGGGCCATTGTATTTGTGTTTGTTTAACCTCATAGTTTCTTGTGATTGTATTTGTAATATGTTTGATCTCATTTGAGATCTTTGATTTTGGCCCCGAAAGAAGGGGTATTGCTTGTAATATCATTTGATGTTGAGGAGGTGGATGCTCCTTCTGTTACCTCATATTGGGTAACAAATATTTTACATCTCAAGTGACAATAGCATATGTTACAGAATATTCAAAATATGGGAAATATAACTCGTATGTAAAACAATGTAACGTGGACATCATCAAAACACAATATAACATGCATGTCACTTATTAAAACTATTGAGCATAATGTGAGCACTTTTTGACTTAGTAACAACTTTATTCAATTATGACTAACCAGCAATAACAATAAACAATGTTATCACTTTAATTTTAATGGCAGATCCAAGATGAATGACTTTGATCCTAGCCAATCACAAAATTGCAACCAACCAATGAGCTCAGAGAAGAGGGAATAATATACCGGTAAATATTAGATAGTTTGAGCTCCCTATGAAGAAGCGTTAGTGAAACGCACATCAGGGGAGCCTCCAATGGAGTTCATCTCCATTTTTTAAACTGCTTGTCTATCGGCTATATGAACTTTACCACGGATACTATGTAGCGGTTTGGTGTTATTATAGATAGATAACGGTAATCTAGCTCCCAGATTGAAGGAGTTTAGTTGCAAGCATAGGATCGCTTAATTTATGGATGTGATCAAGTTAAACTTATAGAAACATACAGCATTAATATTACCACCGCATTCACATTACTTTGTATACAGAGACAAAGGGGCATATTTATCAATGTGCGAGCGGACATGATACGAAGTAGCGTATCATGTCTGCAGCACATTTATAAATGCTGACAGCATATGCTGTCGGCATTTATTATTGCATCAGCAGTTCTTATGAACTGCTGGTGCAATGCCACCCCCTGCAGATTCGCGGTCAAGGGGGTGTCAATCAACCCGATCGTATTCGTTCAGGTTAATTTCTGTCCGCGGCCTCAGAGCAGGTGGACAAGTTATGGAGCAGCGGTCTTTAGACAAGGGGCATCAAGCTCCATACGGAGCGTGATAAATACGCCCCAATGTGTTTATAAGTTGGTTTGAATGGAAATCATATGTATGTGTTGGAATAACAATTACCACAATCTTTTTTAATCATATTAATAAAGGTTACATTTTATTCTATTACATTGTAATTTAGCTATATTTCTCGTAAGTTAAAGGTGTTCACAACTTTCTTTGGCCAATCTCTTTTGATTTAGTTACCTAAATATATAGACATATATATTTATGAATAAATAGAATATATTTTTCTATGGGAAGAACATTGGAATGTGAAACATTAAAATTTCATGTCGGCTTAGCACACTTTAGAAAATGTGATTGGGTTTGCGCAACTTGTTGGGTGTTAGATTCTTTTTTTTTACTTTTCATGCTACTTTGAAGTCTATGGGTGAATAAAAAGAACATTTTTTATCTAGTTTAGAACATAGGAATTTAAAGAAGTATTCATAGTACACCTTCGGCTTTAGTGCAGTGTCGGGTTAGCACGAGAAATAAATAGAAAAGTCTTTCTTTAGTGCGCTCTATAGAAGTCTATGGGGAGAAAGAGTTAGCATGGTCATGATATTAGGAGTCCTGGAATTAGCGTTCCTGAGTCATTTGCATTCAACTTGTAATACGAGTGCTAATCTGGCCATGCTAATTTTTACTTTGAGAGCAGTTAACACTAGAGAGAAAAAAACAAAACTTGTTACTGGTCCTAAATGTGTAGATATTATAGTTTATATTATAGTAATTGTATAAGGACATGTATAAATGCGTCATTTAAAATCATGAGGCACTGTATATATACATATGCAATATAGCCCATCGTTAAACAAAATAATGTGTGGCTTCACAATCACATTTATTGGAGACTCAAATTAATACTCAGTATATGTGGTGCATATATCAGGGGCTGACAAATTTAGATGCAAGTTTGAGACAGCACGAATATTAAAAACATTTTATATAGACAATGATGTTTGAATACAAATTTATGTTGACTAATGTAAAACTTTAGGAGCCAGAACCAACTGTGCCTCAATGGCTCCTGGGATTTGTTAAACCCTGCATATGTGTATATCAGTGCTGAATTTGCTGAGGGCAAAGATTTAGATAAATACTTATCTCATGAAAGTCTTTGTTATATTCTTTGTGAAACATTTATGCTCTTCCTACTATTAAATTTTTCCTTATAAAAACATTTGAAAATACATTTTAAATGACTACTTTATTTTAATGTTAATGTGTTGTGGGGGTAGATGCTTTATTTTTCATTTTGATAATTTTTTTCATCTGTCCCTGCTAAATGTGTCTGTAAGGAACACCTGACTTTGTCAAGACTTTGTCAAGAATATGTTCTTTATATAAAAAATATTCTATTCATCTACTTTATTTATTTTTAAGTATATATTGCTCTAAGATCACTTTGCTAAATTCAGTGTCCTATTATGACTGAGCAAAATACAGTATATGTTTTGGTATTTTCTCTACAGATCCTACTATATATAGTAGTTTAGATAAGTATCCAAAAAGATATCTCCTAGCTACTAACTATTCAAACTACTTTATATATTCTCTTGTAAATATTTTGGGACAGATTACAAGTGGTGCACTAAAGTTTGCGAGGGTCACGATAAACAATAAAATAAAACAAATTTTGCGCTCATCGGCTAAGCGCCTGTAGACCTAGAGGCCTATTTAACAAATGTCTGTCGGACCTGATCCGACAGTGCGGATCAGGTCCGACAGACATCGCTGAATACGGAGAGCAATATGCTCTCCGTATTCAGCATTGCACCAGCAGCTCTTGTGAGCTGCTGGTGCAACGCCGCCCCCTGCAGACTCACGGCCAATCGGCAGCCAGCAGTGGGTGTCAATCAACCCGATCGTACTCAATCGGGTTGAATTCTGGAGATTCCTGTCCGCTTCATCAGAGCAGGTGGACAGGGTTATGCAGGCTCGCCAGAAACACAGGGCGTCAAGCTCCGTTCGGAGCTTGATAGATAGGCCCTCTAGAATAAAGTGTAAGGGGTAAAAAAATATAAAAAAATAAGGTGATACACTTTTATATACAGTATCTGATAAAAATAATTCATATAAATATTTTTTTCTATGGGTTAAAATGTATATGGTATATAACAATGTGTTTGACTGGAAAGGGCTATAATATAGATATATGTCTTTGTGTGTGTGTGTATATACCTATGTATTTATGTGTTTATATATGTATATATTTAAAAAAAATAATCTAATAAATATAGAAAAATATATTTAAAAATAAAAGGGACATTTTCTTCTATGTGAAGAACATTGGATTTGAAATATTCATAACTACCTTCTGGTTTAGTGCTGTAGGTATAATGCGGTGTCGGATTAGTGTGCAAGCGATATGGGGGGGTTAACAGCATGCTCCATTGAAGTTTAAGGGGAGAATAAGTTAACACGGTTGCGATATCTGAAGTCTTGAAGTTAGCGTGCATCAGGTTTTAGCTTGTAATACGTGTGTCACTTGTAATCTGTATTTAGCACGCCACTTGTAATCTGTATTTAACACCCTACTTGTAATCTGTTAATTTATGTTTGCAGAAGAGTTTTAAAATCATCTTTACTTAGCTCTATGGAATAAGCTATATAAAGGGCTAGATTACAAGTGGAGCAAAGGGTGCTTAATCTTGCACTCACTCTCAATCAAAAATAATGCACATTATGGTATTACAAGTGGATGGTTACATAATTTTTCCAGCTATGCCAAAAAAATACAGGCATTGGTGGCATTAAGCAGTTAGCCAGAGTTGCTGACAATATTAATAAGACCTCTTGGTTGATTAAGAACACTAGAGTATCTTTAGACCCTCTTTCTTATTAGTTTTGTGGCCTTTGATAGTATAATCAAATATATTCTCCCTGATCTTTGATCCTACCAATTAAACAGCCTAAGCAGGAACATGATATGTAAGGAGCTTTGTAATCCTACATTTTTGTGTTATAATAACAATACATTTTTGTATCAATATTTAAAGAAGCCAAACATCAAGTGGAGTCAAACATATAATTTTTCTTAAGTCTAAGCCAAAACTATTACTCCTGCTAGAGTAAGTTTTCCAGTTTGTTATTTTATGATTTGTTGGCGGAATATAAAACATATTTATATCTCCTCTTGCCATTCAGGTCGCCGTTTACATGTTTTCTTTCTGATGCTTTTTGCTTGAAGGCAAGGAAATGTAAATCCATTCTCTAGACATTAATGATATACAGTCCTTAGGAGAGTCTTAGCAATACCTACATTACTCTCATCTTGTGATATAAAACTGACATTAAGATAGATGCCTGTTTTCAATAGTATTCACAGTATTTTATAATATTTCCCATTCTTACAAAAGCAACATATATCATATATCACTGTATATTTTATGGCACCTATGACTAAGACATTTTAAGGGGCACATTGAACAGAGGTATTTCAAGCTACATAACTTAAAGGAAAATCATTTTTTAAATAAAGTTTTTCATAACTGCATAAAGAGTAAGAAAGAAGGTATTTCTTAGACATGAAGGAAAACAATATACAGAGGTGCAAGATGGAAAAAAACACAATATTCTGTACAAATGAACTAAGAACTGATACTCTCCTTTAGGTCAGACCGCAGCCTTCTTGCAGTCTCTCCCTTGTGACTGTGTATAGATAGATAGTAGTAGTAGATGGTGCTGGTCTATTGAGTGATTTTCTCTAGTAAGTGAAGAGAAAAAAGGCTTGATGCATATATTGAGGCCAATTAATATGGGTGCAGTATACTCACTCCATAAGATGAATCTTTACAGCTGAAAGGGAACGTAGCGTCAGATGGCAAGAGTCCACAGGTTCCTGTAGTCAAATACTGAATTTTCAGGTTTATCCAAAAATGGACTATAAATGAATAGAGACCCAAATGACAAAAGTATCCAGTGTATAATTGAAAAAATGTAATAACTTACTCCATAAATAAGGAGATTCCAGCTCAGCACAGCAAAACAAGATCTTGACAATATTTCAACAAAGGATAAAAGGTTTTATTTGCTCAACGCGTTTCAACGTATTACACGTCTTTATCAAGAGCATACATTAAAACAAGTAAAACAGGTAAGTAAAACCAAGTATTGAGTGTGTTTGCTGTGGCTACAGGGCTGGTTTATATACAGGTGAACAATTAGTTCCTATTTCCTGTTGAGCACAGGAAATTGGACTCACAAAAACTTCATAAAATGTTTAATACTATATACATATGCATCAATAGTAAACTATTCCTGAGAATAAAAATGAAGAAAAATATATTTTAAAGAAAATCATTAAAAAAAACATCAAAGTTTAAAAATAGAGGCTTAGTTTAGTATTGATATGTTATTTAACCAATCAAAACACTTCTTGAATATTTAGACCAATGAACAGACAGTAGTATAAAGTCCTCAATCAAGTAGTCCGTTGTGTAACAGTTCCTTTTCAGGTCCGATCTGTGGTCATATGCTTCCCTTGTCCAATCAGAGGACGGCTGTAATCCAAGGGTGAAAGCATCAATCCGGAAGAGTCAAAATTCTGTGTACTAATAGAGGGAGTGTCCTGAATGACATCAGACATACATCTCAGCCAATAAAACAAGATAAATAATTCTGAAACAAAAGCAGGAAAAAAGTGACCAGTATTTGCTCTTCAGAATGGATCTGAAACATTTGTGACACACTACATTCATATTTCAAAAAGGGAATCCTTACTGCAAATATTTTGTTTAGGAGTTATGCCAATATCTATATGGACCATTTTGAACATCTTTATGTATCGGCCAGTGGCGTGCTCGGGGTGAGCCTGGTGACATGGGATATATTGATGATGTTATTTGTATCAGGAATGGAAACCTAGAAACCTTAAATCTTTTCATTTCCCACTTGAACAGCAATAATATGAACATTACACTTACCCCTGAAATTCATAAAACAGAGGCAACATTTTTAGATCTGTCCATTTCCATCAGAGAGGGAGTTATACACACTAAAACACATTTAAAAAAATGTGATACTAACACATATATCAAACACGACAGCCAACACCACCCCAGTTGGCTTAAAGCCATCCCTAAAGGCCAATTTCAATGCCTCAGACGAAATTGTGACCAATTAGACGATTATGAGGAACAGTCCATCATGCTAAAAAAATTAGCGGAATCTGTTGGCGCTCTACAAATAACCGATAATAATAATAATAATAAGATTTTTACAAAAAGGATACAAGTCAGAGACATTAGAACTAGATAGACAGTATGCCAAAAATCTAGATCGAAGGGAGATACTTAATGGACATAAACGTATACAATCACAAGAAAGCTCCTTCCCTAGGTTTATAACAACATTTAATTCAGGACATAATCAAATTAAAAACATCATAAACAAACACTGGCACGTGTTAAAGAGTGATGAAGTATTAGATAAAATTATTCCCTCCAAACCACAAATTACATTCCGAAAAGGCCACAATTTAAAAAATAAATTAGCACCTTCATTAATTAAAGGGATGACCCCAAAAATTCCTTTGTCCATCGGGAACCTACAAGGCTTCTATAGCTGTGGTCGGTGTAAGGGTTGTAACTACACAAAAAGGGTACACAAGTCATTTACTTCATCCACTACAGGACAGACATTTATTATTAAACATTTCATAACATGCAAAATCACTAACGTCATTTACCTTCTACAGTGCAATTGTAAGATCCAATACTTAGGCCAAACAACCAGGTTTTTAAAAACACGTATACTAGAACATCTCAATAAAATAGAGAAAAAGCACGAAGATCACGGTGTACCCCTACATTGTAATTCCTGTCAAGATTTCAACAAAAATCATTTTCTCTGGTTGGGTATAGAAAGAGTGTCTACCCACTGGAGGGGGGAAGCTGGAAAAAGAACTAGACAGAAGGGAACTTTGGTGGATTCACACTATGAGAACCTACAACCAATGGGGTCTAAACAAGGACATTAGGATAGCAGCCTTTATCTAACATTTCAAATATATTACTATTAATTTAATACACTATTCTTGACACATTAAATTAATGCTACACTCATAAACTATTAGGTACATTTAGGTATCTCATCAACACTTCACACATACCATTCACACTTATGTTATACTTTAGGATTAAATTAATATTTAAGACATCACATTCACTTTCAAGATATCAAATTTTTATTTCTTTTTATTCATTCATTTTTATTTATTTTTATTCATTTCATTATTAATAATAATGTATTAGTATAGGGACTTTCTATAGTAAATAAGCACAATTAAATTTTCACTATTCAAATGTTGCACATATCTATTTATTTTTATTATTTCTTATGTTAGAGACAATATTTAAAATTTCCTTAAACAAAATATTTATTTATAATCATGTTACTAGATCTGTGGGCTCTCACCATGAAATTTCCTTAAACTAAATATTTGTTCGCAACCATGTTACTAGATTTGTGGGCTCTCACCATGAAATTTCCTTAAACAAAATATTTATTTATAATCATGTTACTAGATCTGTGGGCTCTCACCATGAAATTTCCTTAAACAAAATATTTATTTATAATCATGTTACTAGATTTGTGGGCTCTTACCATGAAATTTCCTTAAACAAAATATTTATTTATAGTCATGTTACTAGATCTGTGGGCTCTCACCATGAAATTTCCTTAAACAAAATATTTGCAGTAAGGATTCCCTTTTTGAAATATGAATGTAGTGTGTCACAAATGTTTCAGATCCATTCTGAAGAGCAAATACTGGTCACTTTTTTCCTGCTTTTGTTTCAGAATTATTTATCTTGTTTTATTGGCTGAGATGTATGTCTGATGTCATTCAGGACACTCCCTCTATTAGTACACAGAAATTTGACTCTTCCGGATTGATGCTTTCACCCTTGGATTACAGCCGTCCTCTGATTGGACAAGAGAAGCATATGACCACAGATCGGACCTGAAAAGGAACTGTTACACAACGGACTACTTGATTGAGGACTTTATACTACTGTCTGTTCATTAGTCTAAATATTCAAGAAGTGTTTTGATTGGTTAAATAACGTATCAATACTAAACTAAGCCTCAATTTTTAAACTTTGATGGTTTTTTAATGATTTTCTTTAAAATATATTTTTCATCATTTTTATTCTCAGGAATAGTTTACTATTGATGCATATATATAGTATTAAACATTTTATGAAGTTTTTGTGAGTCCAATTTCCTGTTCTCAACAGGAAATTGGAACTAATTGTTCACCTGTATATAAACCAGCCCTGTAGCCACAGCAAACACACACAATACTTGGTTTTGCTTACCTGTTTTACTTGTTTTAATGTATGCTCTTGATAAAGACGTGTAATACATTGAAACACGTTGAGCAGATAAAACCTTTTATCCTTTGTTGAAAGATTGTCAAGATCTTGTTTTGCTGTGCTGAGCTGGAATCTCCTTATTTATGGAGTAAGTTACTACATTTTTTCAATTATACACTGGATACTTTTGTCATTTGGGTCTCTATTCATTTATAGTCCATTTTTGGATAAACCTGAAAATTCAGTATTTGACTCCAGGAACCTGTGGACTCTTGCCATCTGACGCTACGTTCCCTTTCAGCTGTAAAGATTCATCTTATGGAGTGAGTATACTGCATCCATATTAATTGGCTTCAATATATGCATCAAGCCTTTTTTCTCTTCACTTACTAGAGAAAATCACTCAATAGACCAGCGCCATCTACTACTACTACATTTCTTAGACATGACAGTTAAAATTAAATACTTACAAGTTAATGTACAATTAAAAAATAAAAAGTTAGTTACGGTATAAAACTTTTCTCTTTCTCCTTAAAAAAATTTCTTATAACTTAGTTACTTTCAATAATAGCATACCTAGGTACACATGTCTTGAACACTATCTAGCAGTAGTGTCTGTAACAATGTATTTAAGAATGTTATAAGTAGTATACACAGGGGCGGAGCCAACTGTAGCACTGAGCAGACGCAGGTATTGAGAGCTCCTGCTCTAACTACATAATAAAACCTTTCAAAAGACCCCAAAATTAGAGTTTTCGACAAGTAAACTAGACGAAAGCCTTGTGGTTCATACTGAGAAACCATTAAGTCCCACACATATGCAACATCTGAAGGAGTGGAGTTAACTTAGTCTGATGAGAACCGGACAACGTGCGGATCACCCCTCACCTCCCTTCCTGCTTCTAAGAGTAAGAAATTGCCGTAAGGCAGCATAAATGGTATGGCTAACCATTATCTGACCCACCATTGATTAAGGGGAGCAGTTTTTGAGGAAGCGCAAAGCCGCCATTACAGCAGTGACATCGCAGACATTGGGATCCCTCTGAAGGTGAAGAGCCAGCTATCTCTACCACCACTATTGGAGCAATCAAGTGTTGCAATCTATTTGCACCTAGACCCTTGACTCACACCTAACATTCACCTTTCGGGTGTAACTTCGATCCTCTGATCAGCTGAGAGAATGGACTACAAGATCATAAGTGCACTTGCTGCCCTGGAGCGCCGCATGGATGCTCAGTTTAATTTACTCATCTGGCACCTATCTCTCGACCGGGAGAGGATGTCAGATAACTCAGAGGAGGTTCTTGATACAGTTACTTACCCACCTACAGAAGATTCTACCCTGCATCACCTTCGTCCCCATGGCGGGATAGCAGATGGGACCAATAGTGCTCTATCTGCTCCACTTAAGAGGTCTAACACGACGGATCCACTGACCACATCATTCCCGGCTCCAGAGAGCAATCCGGACATTTCTACTCAATATGCAGCTACTTACTCAGCTCTGGCCCTGAGGCGGTCGGTCGGGGCAGAGCTGGAGAAAACCAGACCCACCTCCAACATCATTAGGGACATCTATGTGCTTATTATCTCTGGAGTGGGTGACAGGAGGATTCTATGGAGCCACATGGGGAGACCAGAGTATACCCCCCTAAGATCTTCTGCCATATCAGACTTGCTGGGCTTGTTGTGCAGCACTCCTACTCCTCCTTTAATTGTACCTTTGCTACAGGAACTGAAAGCCTTATCTTTTCTAACAGCTACTTCTCTGGGACTGCTGGTCACTGGAGTAGGCTAAACACCTCAAGCACCGTATATCCCATTATAGTCAGTCCTAATCCTATGTACAAGGCATGTAAGTTTCCCAGTTAACTGTACCCAGTCCCTCTTGTCACTATTACAATCTTTTAAGTAGTTTTTAGTATGCCACTTACTGTTATGCTGCATGGGTTAGTTTAAAATGTATATTTTTGATGCTTATGTTTTTTTATTTGAGATACCAGTATATGAAATTATGTATGGGGTCCACAATGCTCTGATCACCTTGGTGACCCCTTATTTTCTTCCTTCCATTGGACTAGAGGTAAAGACGCCTTCATTTATGTTTACGCTTTATTTTACTTGCTTATCTAGGGCACATGTTTAGAACTCAGAGACCATTCAGGGTTACTGAATTGGCTACCTCTTATATTTAGAATATGGTCAGTTAGCATAGCTGCAGATATACGCTACTATTGAATCAGGGGGTAGTATATTTTTGCCCATGTATATTCTTATATCTATGTAGCTCCTAATCAGGGTTAGCTTACAGAGACACCTACAGTTCCACCCTACTATATGTATCTTGCGCTTTATAGCTATTATTATTGTGTCTTTTTTTTTTTTTTTTATGGCTCACATTATCAGTAACTTCTTCATATGGGCCCAATAAGGGCAGTATAATACATGTTAGCAGGGTTTACTTAGACATGAACCTCCTTTACATTTAGACATTTCTTTAGGTCTATAGAGCATTAGTGGACTTAAGATTGAAAATTAGCATAAGATATGTTTGCTCCTCTCTCACATACTCAATATTTGACCCTACTTAGGACCCATTGCACAATAATATCTGTCCCAGCACATATTGAAGGAGAGAAAGGCGGAGATGAGCCTAAAGGCTAGTAGACAATATGTTATGGACACTAAAGGTCGCCTTCCTTTAAGCTGCTTGCACCACTACAGGCTACTCCCACTATTTAGTCCACACATAATACCCTATTTTAGTTGTCGCACCACCTATTACACCCCCAGCATAGCCCTTTGCTCAAGTTAGAAAGCTGCTAGTTTATACTTTATTGTTATTTTATCATTATACTTTAGCAGCCACTACGCAGGCTGCATAGACTCCCCTAGACCCTGACTCATAAGATAAGAGAACGTTCCCCATCCTAGCTCTCTTATCTATCTATCTAACTGTGTTTTACCAATTCATCTGCTTTCTTCACATTTTCCTGACCTTAGATAACACATATTCCTAACAGGGGTCCCGTCCCCCCCTCTCTCCACTTTTTTTTCTTTTTCTTATTTCTTTTGTTTTTCTTTTCCTACTCTAAAGCAGCTCTTGTATGCTGAATTTCCCCATCTTTCAATCTACTCACCAGGTCCAAAAGTGACAATTTCCAATGCCAACTTCCTCTCCCAGTGTTTACAAGCTTTACTAGGGTCATGAGTCATCCTCCTTATCATTTGAGGAACCCACTATAGAAAATAACAACAACAAAACAAAAAAACAAAAACGAGGTTCAAGATGTTTACCTATAAAGATTCACTGTAATGCCTTTGCTTTATTCAAAATTTATCTGTAAGTTATATAATATGTCATTTATATTTTATGGTATTTCACATATGTTGTATTCTCTCCATAACCTCAATAAAAATTATAAGTAGCATACACATACATTCACTCTCTTGTGACAACCTTGGTATGCTTTCAGGGAAAGGATACCAATAGAAATGGATACATTTAATAATAGGAGGAATATTTAATGGGTTTTATTTGTATGTTAAATTGTACATACTATCTGAATCATGAAAATTTAATTTTGACTTCCATGTCCCTTTAAAATTTGGGAAATATGTGTTATGATTTTTATTCATTGTGCTGTTGCTACTTGAGCATTTCCATCTATGTTTATGGGTTGAAGCTAAAGCACACTGTTATTGGGACTGAGTAATCTTCCATTAAATGGGCCAGCTACAGTGTAATGGATAGTGCTTCCCACAGAATCATGTGATCATGTAAGGGGGTGATGTTGTTATGGCAGTGCAAAACACCCATATGCTGTTATCCCTTCTATTCAAACTTCCTGCTTTGCCCTAGAGGTAAAATGATCAAGGCCAATTAATGCAATAGGTGTTTTGGGTAGAAGTGACACCCTGGCGAGAAAGTAGGACTGTGGGAAAATTCCACCACTCAATGCAAAGATGTATATTGTTGCCATTTTAACAATTGTGTTGTGTACCAAAGCCTAAAATGTGTTCCAATTGAACGTGAGTATTTATAAGTGATAACTTAAAATTATGATACCAGATGCTAAACCATCCAAAATTATTGGCTAAATAAAAATTAAACTGTGACATTGCACTCCCAAGAATAACATAGCCCCCAAACCATAACTACCATTAATAGTTATTTGCACCCCTCCACAGATGTTAACACTTACATCAGTTTAAACTCACTTGCCCAATTTCCAATGTGATTTGCCCCTAACAAGAGCTCCCTACAAGTAAATTCACTTTAAATTGTTACCCCATTTGAAATCCCTACCCCAAACTCCAAAAACCCAACCAGCCACTAAACTAAAGCCCTCCCCAAAATAAACACATGCAAGTTTTCAGTGGTGTCTTTCATCCAGCTGCAAAATGACCCTTGTGCCTTTTGTCCATTTTCTGGTGTCAGCTAAAATCAAGCACATCTCTTTTAATACAGCTGTACAAATGAGATGTTACATAAACCTTGTTGTCACTACTATTTTCATGGCTGTATTGAGATCTAGCCTTCTCTTGTTAATTGTGTGTGTAACAAGAACAAATTCCCTAACAAATATGATTAGAGAAAACAGCATAATTAATTAGTGGGGGCTAGATTAATGGTCAAGTGATAATGACTGGGTGTGATATTTTGTGTTCAGTCTCATGCAATCAGTATTCATTGATTTACTTAAGAGCATCCCATACTTACAATTGCACATGATAATCAATGCATTTCTAATATGGATTTTTAAAAACTGGTGTAAACTTTGATTATGAGTGTTAACAGTGCCCATCTGCACTACAGTCTACATAACCCCACAATGATAGAGAGAAGGGAAAGAGGTGACAGGTTATTATTATATTGTATATTATTTTATTGTATATTATATTAAAAAAAAAAAACAAATAAAAGCACAAAAGGTGATCACAAACAAAAGGTAAACAAAATAAATGTGATACAAATACAAACAAAGGATGCAAACGTGAATGAGTCTTTCTATTTCCAATGAGCTCCAAGTGGTGTGTCACATGAATCAGAAAGTCCACTTTTTTATCCTGGGTTAAAGAACAAAATTTGATATAGTGTAATATCTCAATGGATCAGATGTATATAATATAAAAAGATGTGTACTCACACTTTTCAGAGCTACGTTAAGCTCATGTGTTTGGCAGTCCTGAATCACAACACTGTCAGGATACAGATAACTGGAAATCCGATGTATATCTATATCTATACAATCAAATATACAAATGATAAAATAAATATGTCACTGACATATGACATATTTATTTTATCATTTGTATGTTTGATTGTATTAAATTTTACTATTTTACTATTTTACTATTTTATAGCTGACTCGGTGGCTTATACAGGTGGCCCCCAGTTTACGCCGGTTCAATTTGCACCGTTTCAGAATAACAACCTTTTTTTTCAGTCATGTGACTGCTATTGAAATGCATTGAAAAGCAGTGCACTAATTAAAATAGCCAGTAGGTGGAGCTGTCCGCTTGTATTGCAGCAAAGTTAAGTAAGGTTAGCAGGTCTGAAATTAATCTGTGTAAACAGATCAGACCAGAGCTATCGAGCAAGATCTAGCAGGCACTTCCCTATTATCTTCCTGTCCAGCTGCTTGAGGTGAGGGTGCATAACTGCTTATTGATCACTGCAGATTGAAATGCATAGAATAGGAGCAGACCCAATATTATCTAACATGCTAACAATGCAGAGAACTGTTTGCAGAAAAATGCAAGTAAAAAACATTTTTGTTCATTAAACTTAGTTTGATGATGATGATGCAGTCTGTTGTGTAATTATTTTATTAGGTGCTGTTAGTAAATGTTTTTGTTCATTAAACTTAGTTTGATGATATTTTCTGCGTTGTGTGATTATTTTATTAGGTTATAATACTGTTTTAGCAAATGTTTTTGTTCATTAATTATATATTCTGTGTTGTATGATTATTTGATCCTGTTTATAATGCTGTTTAGCATTTAAAGTCTTGATTTCAAAGCTTTAAAAATAATGTATTAGGTGTTACTTATGTCAATTTTGAGAGGGGCCTGGAACCTAACTCCCTCACTTCCCATTGACTTACATTATAAACTGGGTTTCAATTTACAACAGTTTCGATTTACAACCATTCCTTCTGGAACCTAACCCCGGCGTAAACTGAGGGCTACCTGTACTAAGACTGAGATTCACCTAGAGCTGTGTATCAGCTCCCCAAAGTGTGAGTATACACCTGTAGTATAATCATCTGCTCTGTATGTTTACAATATCACACTATTGTACCTCTTTTTTATAAGCACCTATATATAGATATAGATATACATCGGATTTCCAGTTATCTGTATCACTGATCCTGACAGTGTTGTGAATCAGGACTGCCACACACATGAGCTTAAAGTAGCTCTGAAAAGTGTGAGTACACATCTTTTTATATTATATACAGGGAGTGCAGAATTATTAGGCAAATGAATATTTTGACCACATCATCCTCTTTATGCATGTTGTCTTACTCCAAGCTGTATAGGCTCGAAAGCCTACTACCAATTAAGCATATTAGGTGATGTGCATCTCTGTAATGAGAAGGGGTGTGGTCTAATGACATCAACACCCTATATCAGGTGTGCATAATTATTAGGCAACTTCCTTTCCTTTGGCAAAATGGGTCAAAAGAAGGACTTGACAGGCTCAGAAAAGTCAAAAATAGTGAGATATCTTGCAGAGGGATGCAGCACTCTTAAAATTGCAAAGCTTCTGAAGCGTGATCATCGAACAATCAAGCGTTTCATTCAAAATAGTCAACAGGGTCGCAAGAAGCGTGTGGAAAAACCAAGGCGCAAAATAACTGCCCATGAACTGAGAAAAGTCAAGCGTGCAGCTGCCAAGATGCCACTTGCCACCAGTTTGGCAATATTTCAGAGCTGCAACATCACTGGAGTGCCCAAAAGCACAAGGTGTGCAATACTCAGAGACATGGCCAAGGTAAGAAAGGCTGAAAGACGACCACCACTGAACAAGACACACAAGCTGAAACGTCAAGACTGGGCCAAGAAATATCTCAAGACTGATTTTTCTAAGGTTTTATGGACTGATGAAATGAGAGTGAGTCTTGATGGGCCAGATGGATGGGCCCGTGGCTGGATTGGTAAAGGGCAGAGAGCTCCAGTCCGACTCAGACGCCAGCAAGGTGGAGGTGGAGTACTGGTTTGGGCTGGTATCATCAAAGATGAGCTTGTGGGGCCTTTTCGGGTTGAGGATGGAGTCAAGCTCAACTCCCAGTCCTACTGCCAGTTTCTGGAAGACACCTTCTTCAAGCAGTGGTACAGGAAGAAGTCTGCATCCTTCAAGAAAAATATGATTTTCATGCAGGACAATGCTCCATCACACGCGTCCAAGTACTCCACAGCGTGGCTGGCAAGAAAGGGTATAAAAGAAGAAAATCTAATGACATGGCCTCCTTGTTCACCTGATCTGAACCCCATGAGAACCTGTGGTCCATCATCAAATGTGAGATTTACAAGGAGGGAAAACAGTACACCTCTCTGAACAGTGTCTGGGAGGCTGTGGTTGCTGCTGCACGCAATGTTGATGGTGAACAGATCAAAACACTGACAGAATCCATGGATGGCAGGCTTTTGAGTGTCCTTGCAAAGAAAGGTGGCTATATTGGTCACTGATTTGTTTTTGTTTTGTTTTTGAATGTCAGAAATGTATATTTGTGAATGTCGAGATGTTATATTGGTTTCACTGGTAAAAATAAATAATTGAAATGGGTATATATTAGTTTTTTGTTAAGTTGCCTAATAATTATGCACAGTAATAGTCACCTGCACACACAGATATCCCCCTAAAATAGCTATAACTAAAAACAAACTAAAAACTACTTCCAAAACTATTCAGCTTTGATATTAATGAGTTTTTTGGGTTCATTGAGAACATGGTTGTTGTTCAATAATAAAATTAATCCTCAAAAATACAACTTGCCTAATAATTCTGCACTCCCTGTATAAAAATGATCATGTTTTGAACAAATCAATTGGTAAAATATGCACTAATATAAACTATTCAATTTAATTAAGGGCCAGATTACGAGTGGAGTGCAAAATATCGACTATGGGAGCACGAAATTTGTAATACCAGCACATGCAGATTTGCGTTGGTATTAAACGTAAAGCGCAATGTGAACACAACCTCGCATTCGCATTGCATGGAAGCTTTGCGCTCAGAAGTGCGTGCTTCCATAGGCTCCAAACATGGCTGAGAACCTAGCACAGCAAAGTGGGTAAGTCACGCAGCGATGGGCAGCAAATTTGACATATACTGTATATGTATATGAACATACACATATATATTTATGTGTTTATATTTGAATATACACATAAATATATTTGTATATATGCATATACATATATATATATTTAAAGTGAACACAGTCCCCATAGACCGTAATGTAAAGGCACTTTTCAGTGCCATTTTTTTTAACACCCCACATCCGCTCACTTTAACCTCTAAAAACTGATCTCTGCAGTTTTATTTGTTTGCTTACACTTAAGTTTGGGGGCAGTGTGGGCACATTTTGAAAATTACCCAGAGATCTGATCTCTGGTTCTTTTTTGGAGCACTAATTGCTAACGCAAGCTCATGGTAGCATGCAATTTAGTCCTAAAAGTAATAGTATGCTTTTTTAAAAAAAAAAAAAAAATAGTGTGAATTGTTGATCATTCAAGCTAATCTTGTGAGAAGTTTTTGAGTCTCAGTAGTGCAATAAATGTTCTTTGAAATTTGACACTGATAATCTAATTGACTTGTACTTGGCTTTACTCGATGGACATTGTAATTCTTCTTAACCCCTTAAAGGGACAGTATACACCAATTTTCATATAACTGCATGTAATAGACACTACTATAAAGAATAATATGCACAGATACTGATCTAAAAATCCAGTATAAAACTGTTTAAAAACTTACCTACAAGCTCCCAGTTTAGCTCTGTTGAAAAGGTTACTGAAACACCTACTGCAAGTGGTTCTATAGCAAAAAAAGCAGACCCCCCCTCCCCCTTTCTCTGCATATAAAAAGACTATGCAAACAGGAGCAAGCTGGAGTAGGTATACATCAGTAGTATTCTCCTATAACTTTGGAGCTTGGTTAGGAGTCTGAAAATCAGTGCACTGTTATTGGGTGCACTGGATTTTGAATAAAGAGAAATATGAAACACTTAATAGATCAAATCTAATAGAAGCATAATTGGATTCATAAGGCTCTAATAGGTCGCTAAAAAGTTATATTTCCATTAAAATATATAAAGTAACAACAAAGATTTCTTAAAATACGGTCACTGCTCGGCGGGATAAGTTAAAAGTTAACAGTTAAATATTGAGTTTAGTTAAAAAACTCAAGTTTAGTAGGTGGGGTGGGGAGAGGGGAAAAGAAAATCAGAGGACAATGTGAAAAAGTGAGATTCTATTTAAGGCATCCTATTTTGTTTTTTTAGGAATTTGTAAGCTACTGGACATTCAGAACGATTTTGATTTTCTTACCAGAATAGACCTTTTTCTTTTTAGCTAGTTGTTTTATCTCTTTGACTCTAAGTTGGTAACTTGAAAAATGTCATTGGTAGAAAACCAATTGTGAACAAACATATTGTAATATTATTTTGTTTTGGAAGCAATTTTCAACAATAAAAATTATTTCAACTAAACTCAGCAAAACTATACATTTAAAAAAAATAATAAAAAAAATCCTTTATAGGCTATATAAATGGATCATCTACAAAACATTAATGCAAAGAAAAATCTAGGGTATAATGTCCCTTTAGAAACATTTGACGTACCCTGTATTTTTCTGGTCTTTCTATGGTGTTTGCATTCTTAAATGGACACTAAACCCAATTTTTTTTATTTTGTGATTCAGATAGAGCATACAATTTTAAGCAACTTTCTAATTTACTCCTATTATCAATTTTTCCTCGTTCTCTTGCTATCTTTATTTGAAAAAGAAGGCATCTAAGCTTTTTTTTTTTTATTCAGCCCTCTGGGCAGCACTTTTTTATTGGTGGATAAATTTATCCACCAATCAGCAAGAACAACCCAGGTTGTTGACCAAAAGTGGGCTGGCATCTAAACTTACATTCTTGCATTTCAAATAAAGATACCAAGATAATGAAGATAATTTGATAATATGAGTAAATTAGAAAGTTGCTCAAAATTGCATGCTCTATCTGAATCACGAAAGAAGAAATTTGGGTTCAGTGTCCCTTTAATAGCACTGTCATGCTTCCAGCGGTGGCCAGCTGGAGGGAAGGAAAAATAACCAAAACAAAAACTTAAGGACCAGCAACATACAGGGTAAGTCATGGTCATTATGGGGTTAAGCCCCATTGAAGCAGAAGAGAAAAAAATTGCAGCAAGTATAAGAGAATTTCATAAAACAAATTAAATCCAAAGCAATAGCTCCCAACATTCCAAATATCACAATATTATCACTTGATTCCTAAAAAAACAATATGGCATATAAGGATCTAAAGCATAAACATTTATCATTTTGTGCAACCAGCTACTCAAACTTCCTTTAGTCCTTTAGTTACCGACATGTAACTGATTTCTGATTATCCAGATGAAACTAGAAATAAGTAATTGCTTTGTCCACACTATATAATGAGCATAAACAAAAAATAGAATAAATAACCTAGTTGCTGGCAATAGACAATGTCAATTGATCGTAAAAAAAAATAATTATTGTTATGTGGATGGAAAGAAGACCCCATAATCAAGCTTTTCCACATAATACAGTACCGACACCTAAAACAGCCATGTTTCTGGTACAATAGCTGGTTCTGTCATTTACAGCTTTAAATTGGATCAATGTTTAACAAAATATCCATCAAATACCTCATTATATAGATCTGCATATAGTAATATGGACTATTTTGAATTTAGTAACAAAATAGGCATAATATTTGCCTTGTTAAGCCCCATTAGATGGAGGCATGTCAAAGGTTAACCCTATCATTATTCAGAATGAATGAAATCAACCAACTGGAATAATGGGCTGGGCAAACCTTTAACATCACCCCATCCAAAGTCCACCCTGCATTTATATAAAGAAGAGGTCAATGAGGAGAAGCTAGCCTGTGGTGGGAACCTGTGAACAGGAGGCCTGTTTTTATTTTTAATGCAGGGATAAGAGGATTTAGGAATGGACCTATAAATATGGGAATCAGTTTATGGAAGTTTTTAAAGGTAGAGGAAAAGAGAATAGAGAGTTTATTTTACTCAGGAGGTTCAATTATTAGGGAGATCTCTGGGTTCTTAGCTGTTAAGATTTTTTGCTTTGTGGGGTCTTAGGGGCTTATGGATTTGGTTATATTTGTATTTGGGGCTCTCAAGGGACTTCTGGTTATTGGCTAATTGCACTCCAGTGTCACAGATGCAGTTAGCAGAGTACATTTTTATGTTACATTTTTTGCCTTTAGTGCTTATAAAAGGTTGTGTAGGATATAAAATTGTATTCACAGGAGGTTTCATTGTAGCTCTGGTCACTACCAAGTTTGTCCTATCATAGGTTGCACTTCATGTGTGTTCCTGGCAATTGCCTTACTTGCAGCATCTGCTGACATACAGCTAATGATACAGGAAGTGCTGAGCATTAGAATCTAGGCAATAGTGAATCTCACATTTTAGCTTAGAGATAGAGACAAGTTCAGTGACATCTTGTCTCTTATTGCCTCAGCAATTGACAACATTATTGTAGGGGGATTTCAACAGATTATATCCCAGGATCCCTCTAGATATGCAAAAACCTGAAAACTTTGCCCAAAAATTATTTGAAATGTTTACTTTGTTAATTGTGCGAGCAGACATGATCTGATGTATATGTTAATATGTGTATATACACATAAAAACACTTAAATATATATGTATATATTCATATACATGTATATTTTAACTTTGCTGCCCATCGTTGCGCAACTTACCCCTTCGCTGTGCTAGGTTCTGTGCCATGTCTCACATCATCAGAACGAGGCTTCCATTGTCTGCTGATATTATGAGTGGAGCACAAATATCGCTCTCACGTAAGCTCAATTTTGTGCTCCACTTGTAATCTATCCCATTATTGGAGGACTTTTTAGTAGGATTTTTTTAAGCTTTGCTAATTTCTACCTGAGAACTATGATATGTACTATTTGTAGTCTTAACATGCCAACGTGCTTTTTTCAACAGAGCTTTAAAAATAAAAAAGGGGTGAAAATTGTTTTTGTTTAGTCACTTTGAACTGAGTAAAATACTAATTCACAGACCATATACTGTGCTTGGTGTGCTGTAAAAAACTATATATAATGTGGTCAATGGCACATTTATTTAGAGGAACTCGTTAGAAAGGGTTAATTGCAAGCGCGCTTTATGGAAGATAGTGTTAAGGAAAATATTTAAACTAATGTTATTATCATTAGAAGTAGCTAGAATAACTTTGTATATAATACTTTATGACATAGTAAAACACTGTTGCCTTTTTTATTTTTTATTCAGAAGTAAAGACTAGTAGGAAGTTGAAATGTATATTGAAATATATAAAGAAGCTTGTAAATACATGAGTTGTTAGTTCAAACCCTATTTTCTTTACTTTTCTGTCCTTTGTATGTTTATATGTATGTGAGTTTGAATATATATACTGTATATATATATATATATATATATATATATATATATATATATATACAGTATATATATATATATATATATATATATATATATATATATATATATATACAGGGAGTGCAGAATTATTAGGCAAGTTGTATTTTTGAGGATTAATTTTATTATTGAACAACAACCATGTTCTCAATGAACCCAAAAAACTAATTAATATCAAAGCTGAATAGTTTTGGAAGTAGTTTTTAGTTTGTTTTTAGTTATAGCTATTTTAGGGGGATATTTGTGTGTGCAGGTGACTATTACTGTGCATAATTATTAGTCAATTTAACAAAAAACAAATATATACCCATTTCAATTATTTATTTTTACCAGTGAAACCAATATAACATCTCAACATTCACAAATATACATTTCTGACATTCAAAAACAAAACAAAAACAAATCAGTGACCAATATAGCCACCTTTCTTTGCAAGGACACTCAAAAGCCTGCCATCCATGGATTCTGTCAGTGTTTTGATCTGTTCACCATCAACATTGCGTGCAGCAGCAACCACAGCCTCCCAGACACTGTTCAGAGAGGTGTACTGTTTTCCCTCCTTGTAAATCTCACATTTGATGATGGACCACAGGTTCTCAATGGGGTTCAGATCAGGTGAACAAGGAGGCCATGTCATTAGATTGTCTTCTTTTATACCCTTTCTTGCCAGCCACGCTGTGGAGTACTTGGACGCGTGTGATGGAGCATTGTCCTGCATGAAAATCATGTTTTTCTTGAAGGATGCAGACTTCTTCCTGTACCACTGCTTGAAGAAGGTGTCTTCCAGAAACTGGCAGTAGGACTGGGAGTTGAGCTTGACTCCATCCTCAACCCGAAAAGGCCCCACAAGCTCATCTTTGATGATACCAGCCCAAACCAGTACTCCACCTCCACCTTGCTGGCGTCTGAGTCGGACTGGAGCTCTCTGCCCTTTACCAATCCAGCCACGGGCCCATCCATCTGGCCCATCAAGACTCACTCTCATTTCATCAGTCCATAAAACCTTAGAATAATCAGTCTTCAGATATTTCTTGGCCCAGTCTTGACGTTTCAGCTTGTGTGTCTTGTTCAGTGGTGGTCGTCTTTCAGCCTTTCTTACCTTGGCCATGTCTCTGAGTATTGCACACCTTGTGCTTTTGGGCACTCCAGTGATGTTGCAGCTCTGAAATATGGCCAAACTGGTGGCAAGTGGCATCTTGGCAGCTGCACGCTTGACTTTTCTCAGTTCATGGGCAGTTATTTTGCACCTTGGTTTTTCCACACGCTTCTTGAGTTGACTATTTTGAATGAAACGCTTGATTGTTCGATGATCACGCTTCAGAAGCTTTGCAATTTTAAGAGTGCTGCATCCCTCTGCAAGATATCTCACTATTTTTGACTTTTCTGAGCCTGTCAAGTCCTTCTTTTGACCCATTTTGCCAAAGGAAAGGAAGTTGCCTAATAATTATGCACACCTGATATAGGGTGTTGATGTCATTAGACCACACCCCTTCTCATTACAGAGATGCACATCACCTAATATGCTTAATTGGTAGTAGGCTTTCGAGCCTATACAGCTTGGAGTAAGACAACATGCATAAAGAGGATGATGTGGTCAAAATACTCATTTGCCTAATAATTCTGCACTCCCTGTAGATCCAATTGCATAGATTTTTTTTTTCATACCTGCTTAAAAGGTTCATACATGTTCCACATCAAGAATCCACCCAGTAAATTATTAAAAATTCATGCACCATTCAGTAAGGTAACATCATTTATTGTATGCTTGCAAACTCAAACGGCTAGATTACGAGTTTTGCGTTATGAGTGAAAAAGCTTCATAACGCTGCTTTTTCACTACCACTGGTATTACGAGCCTTGCAGGTATAGCTGTACCACACACTTTTTTGGCCGTCACGCAACGTAACTACCACACCTATTAAAAAGTCCTTTTTCAATGGGACTTCCACAGTGCCGGTATTACGAGTTTGCCTGTCTGGCCAAAAAGTGAGCGGTACAGCCTATAACTACAAGATCCATCCGGTAAACTGAAAGTCAGTAGTTATGGCTTTTATGTTACAAAGCCGTAACATACAACTCATAACTAAAGTGCTAAAAAGTACACTAACACCCATAAACTACCTATTAACCCCTAAACCGAGGCCCTCCTGCATCGCAAACACTAAAATAAAATTAGTAACCCCTAATCTGCCACCCCGGACATCACCACCACTAGAATAAACATATTAACCCCTAAACCGCAGTAGTCCTGCATCACAAACACTAGTTAAATATTATTAACCCCTAATCTGTTGCCCCCAATGTTGTCGCCACCTACACACACTTATTAACCCCTAATCTGCTGTCCCCAATGTTGTCGCCACCTACATACACTTATTAACCCCTAATCTGCTGTCCCTATCATCGCCGCAACCTACATTACTGTTGTTAACCCCTAATCTGCTGCCCCCAAAATCGTCGCCACTATACTAAAGTTATAAACCCCTAAACCTAACCCTAAGTCTAACCCTAACACCCACTAACTTTAATATAATTAAAATAAATCTAAATAAAAATTACTATCATTAACTAAATAATTCCTATTTAAAACTAAATACTTTCCAGTAAAATAAAACCTAAGCTAGCTACAATATAACTAATAGTTACATTGTAGCTATCTTAGGTTTTATTTTTATGTCAAAGGCAAGTTTGTATTTATTTTAACTAGGTAGACTAGTTACTAAATAGTTATTAACTATTTACTAGCTACCTAGCTAAAATAAATACAAATTTACCTGTAAAATAAAAACTAACCTATCTTACACTAACATCTAACCTTACACTACAATTAAATAAATTACATCAATTAAATACAATTAACTAAATTCCAAAAAACAAACAATAAATTACACAAAAAAAGAAAAGAAATTATCAAATATTTAAACTAATTACACCTAATCTAATAGCCCTATCAAAATAAAAAGCCCACCCAAAATAAAAAAAACCCTAGCCTAAACTAAACTGCCAATAGCCCTTAAAACGGCCTTTTGCGGGGCATTGCCCCAAAGAAATCATCTCTTTTACCTGTAAAAAAAATACAAACAACCCCCCAACAGTAAAACCCACCACCCACACAACCAAACCCCCCAAATAAAATCCTATCTAAAAAACCTAATCTCCCCATTGCCCTGAAAAGGGCATTTGGATGTGCATTGCCCTTAAAAGGGTATTTAGATCTTTTCAAGCCCAAACCCTAAGCTAAAAATAAAACCCATCCAATAAACCCTTAAAAAAATCTAACACTAACCACCGAAGATCCACTTACAGTTTTTGAAGACCGGACATCAATCCTCCATGAAGCCCGGAGAAGTCTTCATCCAAGCTGCAAGAAGTCCTCAATGAAGCCGGGAGAAGCCTTTATCCAAGCGGCAAGAAGTGGTCCTCAGGGCGGGCAGACGTCTTCATCTCTACGTCATCTTCTATCTTCATCCTTCCGACGTGGAGCGACTCCATCTTCAAGACATCTGGTGCGGAGCATCCTCTTCTTTCACTGGCTACTGAAGAATAAAGTTTCCTTTAAATGACATCATCTAAGATGGCATCCCTTGAATTTCGATTGACTGACTGAATTCTATCAGCCAATCAGAATTAAAGGTGAAAAAATCCTATTGGCTGATGCACAAGCACGTAAAACCAGCTCAAAGCAATGCTGGTATTTGAGTGCGGTATGGTGCTCAATGGAACTCAACGCTGCTATATTGCCTGCTAACGCCGGGTTTTTGAAGACCTGTAATAGCGGCGCTATAGGGAGGTGAGCGGTGGAAATAACTTGCAAGTTAGTACCGAGCCGCTCATAATGCAAAACTCGTAATCTAGCCGTATGAGAGATAATAAAAGCAATGAGCAGGAGGTTTTTGAGATAATAAAAAAAATATATGCCCTTTAACCAATTGTTTGCCAAAGAGAGCAACAACACAGTTTTGCACTGCAGCCCTTTCTGGATAAACTAAAGGAGATAAACTTTATTAATGGTATATTGTTGGTTTCATACTATTGTTCACAGTACTATGACTCAAGTGAAGTTAAAGAAAGTTAATTTCAAACTATGTAATGCGTCAAACTTAACTTTAATATTTTTTTCTTATAATAACTGACAGGATAATTGCAAAATAACTTAGTATACAGCTGAAGACTTTTAAAAACCTTACATTAAAGAAAGATTATTCATTGAATATATTTGTGTCTCTTTATTAAGAACAGAAAAACATTAATTCTATTAAATCAATGAAAATGTTCTCTATTACAAGTAACAGGTTTATATTTTATCATCATACGATTGTAGAAAAAGGTACTAGAAAACGAGTAAATTAATAATAATTAGATTAGATGTGTACATAGACAAGAAAAAAAAATTTGGACAAATTTTTCCTCATGAAAAAAATCTTTAAAGGGATAATGAACCCAAGTTTTTTCTTTTATGATTCAGATAGAGCATGCAATTTTAAGCAACTTTTTGATTTACTTCTATTAGCATGTTTTATTTGTTCTCTTGGTATCTTTATTTGAAAAAGCAGGAATGTAAGCTTACAAGCCAGACCATCTTTGGTTCAGCACCTGGGTAGCACTTGCTGATTGGTGGCTAAATCTAGGACCCAATCAGCAAGCGCTGTCTATTGTACAGAACCAAAGATGGGCCGGCTCGTAAGCTTACATTCCTGCTTTTTCAAATAAAGATACCAAGAGAATGAAGAAAAATTGATTAAAATGTCATGGTCTATCTGAATCATGAAAGAAAAAAGTTGGGTTCAGTATCCCTTTAATTTTGACCAAGATTTGCTCATGGGGTTGTTTGGTGCAGCCAAATTTCAACATAATTATTATTTTAACAGAAATTTCTTAACCCCATATTTCCTTGGAGGAATGTTATAAGGGCAGCTGTGGAATAGCTGGACAGCAGCTTAAAGTAGTAGCTAGTGCTTCTGCTTCAAGTAAGGAACAGCACAAAATATTTTTTTGGGATCAGGATTGTAAAAGAACATAAGTGAAGCTTGCACTGGGATGAATCAACAAACATTGCTGGATATAGTTACTGAATAATGTAAAGTTGAGCATTTTAAATATTTTTCTTCCTGATTAGAGAAAAACTGTAAATCTAAAGCCTTTCCTGCCTGTAAAAAAAAGCTTTTCCTCCCTTGTAGTAATGGTTTTAACTGTATGAAAGGAGGAACACATTCTTTTCTGCACCATCATTCATTCCCTTGGTTATTAATTAAAGTGGCCACTCTTTTTGTTTTTAAATTAATAGAATGAATACAGCAAAATGAGTGATTGTTTTTGTATTTCTCTGAATCCAAATGCACAAGTTGAGCATTTAGTTTTAAATATTTTTGCTTCTATTAAATCTATGGTTAAAAAAAACACTTTGTTGAAGAACACCTAGGTAAGCTGAAGAACATGCAGGTGTCTTGAGAATTATATGGCAGCAGTGTTTGTAACACTGATTTTAACAATATTATACATTATTGAGAATTATAGGGCAGCAATGTCTGCAACAATGTATAATATTGCTATAAATATTGTTGCAAAAACTGCTGTTATAATATTACTCAAGATATGAGTACACTCCTGCTAGGTATGGTCTTTAACAAAGGATGACTTCTTGACTAACAAATAAGACTTTCTTAGGGTAAGGTGATCAGCTTAGTTTGGGGGAAAATACCATTAACACCATCTTCATCTTCCAAAAGAAATCACACTCTCAGTTACTTACCTTAACCAAGAAGAACCCATTAAGCGATTTTAGGCATCTAGAAATGTGTGCAGTCCACCACCAAAAATCGCTTACCGCCTACTGACAGGTAGCATTGTCTGACAGTAACAATGACCGGCTGGATGAGGAGACTTGAAAAGTCCTAGGGGACATTATCAGTTATGTAGCTAGGGCTTGCAGGAACTCCTCACACTGTAATTTAGTGTTAAATGGGAAACCTGCATGGTACAGTGCTGTTTAGAAGCACAAAACTACTGTAAATTTTGCGACATCCACCACCACTGCTACGCATAAAGACTGCCCAACAGGGACCATTCTGGTACAAGGTAAGAACCCTGAATGGGGCAATATGTTTAAATGTTTATCTATGAGTGCAATTATGGGCTAGATTATCAATGGAGCGTTAATTAATCTTGTGTTAGTTAGTTATGGAGCAGCAGTCTTTAGATCGCTGCTTCATAACTGCTGTTTCCGGCGAGCCTGAAGGCTCATGTGGAAACAGGGGCATCAACAGGGCCGGACTGGGAAATCAGACCAGCCCTGGAAATTTGTATAGACTGGCCCAGCCTTGCCCCCTCCAGCCCAGCCACGCCCCCTTCAGCCCAGGCCATACACATTTTTAAACTTTCGAGAAATAATGCTGCAGACTCAGTATAAGTGCACTAAACAGCAAAAAAATGTATTATTTCATTTGGATAAAATACAACTTTACATTCTGAAATCACTTAATGGAACAATACGGTGGATATGTAATACAGGCTGAAAGTGTTTTTAATAAAAAGTCTGCAAACCTAAGTAATATTGTAACCTAGGTATAACAATACACTAAATACAAACCATAATATATTTTAATGATAGTGATATACATATATAGTGATATACAACCATAATGTATTTTAATGATAGTGATATACAGTCTGTCCCTGAGCCCAACACCTGCTTTTGCAAAAATGCTCCAAGTAAAAACACTATGAATAAATATATCTCTACCATAATGAATATATTTGCATGAAGTGAAGTGTCTGCCATATTTTTAAATTTTTGACACAGTCAGTAGTATGTCTTCTACTGGACTTCACACTCAGTCTCAGAAGCTAGATATATACAGTCAGCCATCCATTCACAGTCACTCAAGTATGACTTCTCTCAAGCAAGCTATACTGAGGAACCTCCAGTTTCATGATAGCATGCAGGCCCCTGGCATGAGGAATACATTTGAGAAGCTGCTATGACAAAGAAAAGAAAATATGGCAGACTGCTTTATATAGAATGGCATCTACACTACACTTCATGCAGAATTATTCATTATGGTGGAGATATATTTATTCATAGTGTTTTTACTTTGAGCATTTTTGCAAAAGCAGGTATTGGGCTACTACATTCTCTATGGGCCCCATCCGATATGAAGAGTCGATGCGCTGGAGGTCTTCAAGATGGAGCCGTTCCTCGTCGGATGGATGAAGATAGAAGATGCCGCTTGGATGAAGACGTCTGCCGGTCTGGATGTCCTCTTCTGCCCGGATAGGATGAAGACTTCTACCGGTCTGGATGTCCTCTTCTGGCCCATCGGATGAAGACTTCGGCCCGGCTGGGTGAAGACGGCTCAAGGTAGGGTGATCTTCAATGGGGTAGTGTTAGATTTTTTTAAGGGGGGATCAGGTGGGTTTTAGAGTAGGGGTGTGTGGGTGGTGGGTTGTAATGTTGGGGGGGATTGTTCTTTTTTTTACAGGTAAAAGAACTGATTACTTGGGGGCAATGCCCCACAAAACGCCCTTTTAAGGGCTATTTGTAATTTAGTTTAGTATAGGGAATTTTATTATTTGGGGGGGGCTTTTTTATTTTATTAGGGGGCTTAGATTAGGTGTAATTAGTTCTTGTAATATTTTTTTATTTTTTGTAATTTAGTGTTTGTTTTTTTGTACTATAGTTTAGTTTATTTAATTGTATTTTATGTTAGATAATTGTAGTTAATTTATTTAATTAATTTATTGATAGTGTAGTGTTAGGTGTATTTGTAACTTAGCTTAGGATTTATTTTACAGGTAATTTTGTAATTATTTTAACTAGGTAGCTATTAAATAGTTATCAACTATTTAATAGCTATTGTACCTAGTTAAAATAAATACAAAGTTGCCTGTAAAATAAAAATAAATCCTAAAATAGCTACAATGTAATTATTAATTATATTGTAGCTATCTTAGGGTTTATTTTATAGGTAAGTATTTAGTTTCAAATAGGAATAATTTAGTTAATACTATTAATATTATTTAGATTTATTTAAATAATAACTATGTTAGGGGGGTGTTAGGGTTAGACTTAGGTTTAGGGGTAATACATTTAATGTAGGTGGCGGCGGTGTAGGGTGGTCAGATTAGAGGTTAATATATTTAATGTAGGTGGCGGCAATGTAGGGGGGTCAGATTAGAGGTTAATATATTTAATGTACGTGGCAGCGGTGTAGGGGGGTCAGATTAGGGGTTAATAAATTTAATGTAGATGGCGGCGGGGTCTAGGGCTTAAACACTTTATTTAGGTGCAGCGGGTTCCGGGAGCGGCGGTTTAGGGGTTAATACATATAATGTAGATGGCGGTGGGCTCCGGAAGTGGCAGTTTAGGGGTTAATACATATAATGTAGGTGGCGGTGGACTCCGGAAGCGGCGGTTTAGGGGTTAATACTAGGATAGGTTTATTGTGGTGTGGGCTATGGCAGTTTAGGGGTTAATAATTAGGCTTATTGCATTGTGGGGGGTTGTTGGTCTAGGGGTTAATACATTTATTGTTAGGAGTGAGAGGGGGGATTGCGAATATAGGGGTATACATGTCGGGCTATTTTTGGGAGGCGTGTTAGACTTTTACGGGAGATTTAATATTTTAGTTAGTTTTTTTAGGCGCAGGCAGTTGCAGGCAACTGCTGGCGGGGTATATGTAATAGGGGTATATGTAATACCCCGATGTGCGAGGTGAAACTATGGGTGGCGCGGGTTCCCTCGCTTGCGCCAAAAACTACGCCGTATATCAGATCGCGCCCTAGATTATCTAGAGAATTTAGCCCAACACCGGTTTTGCAAAAATGCTCCAAGTAAAAACACTACCAATAAATATATCTCCACCAAAATTAATATATCTGCATGAAGTGTAGACTAGATGCCATGCTTATATAAAACAGTCTGCCATATTTTTTTATTTTTTACATGGTCAGTATGTCTTCTACTGGACTTCACACTCAGTCTCAGTCACTAACTATCACAATTTATTCACAAGTCAACTTCACAAAAAGTTCACAATAATAATATAAAAAAATATATATACTGCATACATGACTTGAACCGTTACCGAATAATGATGTGCCTGCCCTGCTGCCTGCCTCTGCTCTTCTTGCCAATGCCTGCTGACTGCTGCCCATAGTTGCAGCCAGTCCCGTCGTCTCTTCAGTACAGTGTTGTCCCTCCCTGCTGGCTCTCCCACTGTCCACTGGACCACTCGATAGCAGTGTGTCACACGTGACCCCACATGGCCTGCTTGAGCTCAGTGCTCACTGACGCTGCGGCGCAGCCGCTGCTGCTCCCGGGCTGAGGCTCCCGCTCCCTCCACTATAATGTCATGTGGTGCAGTGACGTCAACTTGTCGTGACATCATTCATAATCACAGCCGCCGGTCCGCCCCACCTGACCCGGCCCGCATATGAGGATTCCTGAATCCTCCTGAGACTGAGTACTCCTCCTCTGGCCTGTGAGACAAACTGAGACAGTACTGAGCCTGTGACTGTGTGAGACTGAGACGACAGACACAGACTCAGTCACTATAGAGATGGCAGGCTGGCTGGCTTTATAGTAAGGTCTTAGTGTTAGTTAGCACCAGCTGCTGCGGCGCCGGCCGGTTTAACTTGCGGAGGCAGCGGCGAGGGGGTAAATTATGTAACTTAAATAAGTTTAATAACATTTTTTTTACTACACTGCTGTAGCTTTAGTGGGGAATCTGAAGATTTAGTCAGTGTAACAGCAGGACTGCAATTATATCGCAAACTCAGCAAAGCTGCAATTGCAAAAATATTTATACACAGCAGCAGCCAGGCCAGCCCACAGCTGAGCGGTCAGTCGGCGGCACACCGGGATTTTTCCTGGTATCCCGGCTGCCCAATCCGGCCCTTCAATTAAGGTCTGCAACATTTCAACAAAACTCATTTGGAAATCAACTTTTTTTACAGACAGACAGACAGACAGACAGACAGATAGAGATAGATAGATAGATAGATAGATAGATAGATAGAAAGACAGACATACAGAAAGATAGATACACACAAACAAACACATATGACACTTCAGACTTTTACATCCATTATTAAGCATGTCTGCTAAAAATAATAAGATGCTAGGCTGTGAATACAGTCCCATTTCAAGCAAAACAGTGTGTCAGCACACAAAAATAATTTCTTAATGAGCACTCTGGGGTCTCTTTACATTAATGTAAAATGGATTCTGATGAAATGCTAGCTGACATGTATATATCGTAAAAAAATTATAATAGCTAACCCTAAATTCAGCTCCAAACTATACCTACATGCTGTATCTGATATATAAAACTACGTAAATGTGTAAAACAATCAAACAATACCATGAATCTGTGGTGCTATAACACAAAACAATATATATATATATATATATATATATATTTAACATAAGGCCTAGATTACAAGTAGAGAGCTAATCTATCACATGACCGTAAACAGGCAAATTTACCTGTTTACGGACGTGCGATAAATAACCAGCCATTACAAGTGGTGGGTTATTGCTACTGTGAGTTGGCGGTAGCAATTAGAGCTGAAAAAATTAACCAGAGGTCAGACCTCTGGTTAATTTTTAAAATGTCCCCCAATTGCCCCCAAAATAAAATGTGAGGTCCTTTTTTGAAAATAAAAAAAATGTAGCATATTTTATTTAAATAATTGCACTAAGCAGTTTTTAGGGGTTAAAGTATGCGGGTATGGGTTGTGTGCCTTTACATAGCAGTCTATGGGGACCTGTGTGTTATGTACATATATATTGATGTGTTAATATGTGTATATACACTTATAAACACACACACATATTCTCTTCATTGCGCTAGACACAGCATGAGAACAAGACTCCCATTGGAGCCTATGGAATCTTAAAGGCACTTTAAATACCAGAGCACAATTGTGTGCGCTGGTATTAAAAGTGGAAAGCAAATATTGTGCTTGCGAAAGCACAATTTTGCGCTCCACTCTTAATCAGGCCCTAAAAAAATGAAACAATATATAAGCTCTAGCAACTTTGAAGTTTGTATTTGAACCACAAACATTGGAGCAAGCACCACTGGTCTTCTATGCATGTCTAACCCTTTGAGTTACACTAAATGTTTCTGGAAATTAACCAATATTTTCATTTTATATTTCAGTGTTGAAATATACTATGATGATTCATTACTTATAATCCTTATAAACCCTGTGGGTTTCCTCATTCCCTATGTGTGTTAAAACATGCAGAAATCATCATCAATAGTATATCTGTAAAATCTGTCACATCAAAGTAGTCATGGAACTGTGCATTACCCTACATACTTTGCAGTGCTCTTATTACTTCAGGGGCTGCCTATAAAGCATGTGTAAAACTTTCTTTAAGCAGATTTAGTAACCATAGCAACCTACTTTTATCTCCAGTTTTAGATTTAAAAGAAGGAAATGTTTAGTACACCAGGTCTATTTAAATCTTCAACGGTGCATAAAAATGTATTTCTCTAAATGACACATTTCAAATTGAAACAGTATATTTCCTAGTTAATAACCTTTTCCAGAGCACATAGTCTTCCCACAATCCACAATATCCTTCAGCATTGGCATCACTGCCCCACTATCCCTTGATCAGTTTCTTACCTGCCATTTAATTACTTGGCTACATCTTGCAATGCCTGTCTCCTCCAAACCCTACTGCCTTTCGCTCAATCCCAGCTATTGCAATTAAATTGTTGCGAGGTATGTACTTTCTTTGTGATATATGACAGATTACAATTTGCCAGAAAACAATACTATTGTATAATTACAGTATAGTAGCAACTCAAATGTTGAAACTAAAAAGAAGATAAGCAATGCACTGGTAGGATAGTGCATTAAAGTAAACAGCAAACTATGAAATAGATTGATTCCCTTATTAAAGGTTTCTGTTCCCAATTTATTAAGGAATATATCCAAAATGTTTTTCTTTGTCTGAGTAGAAAAGCACTCCCCTACTCTTTTATACAAGATTTCCATTAAATATGTTTTGCAAAATGGGTTGAGACCATACAGCGATATTAAAAAAAAAACTTGAAAGAGATCTACTAGATCAGGGGTGTGGAATCTAGAGCATGAATCTCCAAGGTAATACCCATAACACATTCATTGCACTGTACCTCTGGGCTTCCACCATACTGATGGCTTTCATTGTCTGGAGTTATAGTACTTCATAAATTAATGTTCATATGAATCCATGCCTACTAGCAATCAAGCTTTACTTGTTTATATATTATGCATTGTTAAGAAAAAAATAACTTTAATGTTATTAAATGTATATCTTTATTTAAAAATAAAAGATATCATAACACGAGAGAAGTTTTTAAGAAGGCGATCTCTAATTTGGGCACCTCCTGACATTGATGTGACCAATGATTTACATATCAGAATCCTTTCAAAGCCTTTATGAAAGTGCACCAATTAAAGAATGAAACTTGTAAATAACTGTGAATAGGTTTATTCTATTTGAGAAAACTTTATTACAATATATGAACCAGATGCATACAGAAAGGGAATCGCTCTCTCAGAAATGAACAACAGCTCAATAGCTTGTTCTATGGTGATTTACTATCTGTGAGCAGCCTCTTTTTGCCCAATAGTGCTTTTCACAAAGAAGAATTTTCCTAAAATATATTAGTCTTACACCCCTGAAAAAGGTCAGTCCAGCCTAAAAATACCAGGCAATCACCCTCTGAACAAGGAACATGACAGACAATATATGAACCAGATACCTTTTTCCATATATTTGCAATTCCATTAGATTTCTAATTAATTTAAAGGGACATTGTACTCAAGCAAGCAGTTGATAAGATTGTATTGTATTCAAACCTGCTGTAGAAACATTCTTTCAAATGTGATGGGATCTCACTACCACCCAAAGGAAAGTTTTTCTTTTGCTGCCTCCGTTCTTCATAGTTTTTCTATAGTGAATACTGCAGTACTGAAATATTAAGGAGAGGTGGCAGTTTCACCAGGAAAAAAGCAGCAATTTTAAATGATAAACTAAACGTAAAGGAGTAATTTCTAATTAAATTATTAAACTCCAACAGATAAAATGATTTTTGAATCTGCTATGCACCAGCATATAATGCTCTTTTATAAACACTGATCATCTACACTCTGCGTGCAGTAATACATGATAAAAAGAGAATAATATGGAATCTAAAAAGAAACCATAAGATTCAAATAACACAGGCGCTGAGCAGCTTAAAATAGAAAAATATAAAAAATAATAATTATTGAGCATATAACGCCAAATATATGTGCGAGTGATAACACCTGGTGCGAACTAAATAAACCAAAAAAAGTGCTAACAACAAAGGATAATAAAAGTGTACAAATTTAATAGCATAAGTGAAACAGATAAAATACAAAAAGTATATTTTTGCAAACACAGTGGCGCTGATCAGACACAATATTGGAGTGTAGTATACAAACAGCAACAATATGTCATAATATACAATACAAATGTAACAATATGAAGAGTGTGGTTGTAATCGATTTCCTGATATGATTCGATGTGGCGGTTTTTGAATTAGCCCAGATTTGAAGAAAGATTTTGATCTTCAATTGGAGCTGGAACGAGATGAGGAAGACCAATAAAACGAAAGAAAAGGCAACAGCATAAGGTTATCACTTATACTTACACCGGAGGTCGGTGGTTTAGTCCTATATGTTCCTCTCAGTGGCATAAAACTCCAAACTGCAGGAAGCAGAAAATTCAGCCCAGCAAGAATAGTTGCAAACACCTTTACACACAGGTAACTGGGAAACTGCACCTACGGAGGCCGGAGAGAAACAAAAACAAAACAGAGCAGAGCAACGCGTTTCAACCCGTAAGCAGGGTCTTTTTCAAGCTCCCAACGATAAGTAAGTATGCTATATATAGCCAAAGCAATCAGGCTATTGGTTAATTTGCTTCAGTGGGCGTATATATTCGGAAATCATTTTCCAACTCTACTATTCGTAAATATCAGTTAACTCAATGGTTTAACGCATCTATTTCATGTGCTGTATCATACTTAAAAAACAAATTCATGTAAACATATGCACGTCTTTTGAGATGCACAACTCTGGTTATATCCAATCCGCACAAAAAGCTCATCGGACATATAAAAAGGCACCATACTCAATGTTTGCTAAATGTACAAAATGTTTGATAAAGACTAAATCATACTTTAAAAAAAATTTTTAAAATAAATCGCCAAAACAGGCATATAATATAAAAAATTTATATATATAAAAAAATATATTTGTTAGTGACAATAGAAAAGATATATTTTGAGGGAAAACAGCAGATGACCCTAGAAAGATATATATAATATAAGCTGGGGTTATAGATAGAATAGGAGGTCAGTCGTTTAGGAAGCAGCCAATATCAAAATCGACATTCAGACCTTGGGGTTGTAAAGTTTTTAAATCAAAGATCCATTTACTTTCTCTTTTTAAAAGATCATTAATTATATTTCCTCCTCTCCATTTCTTTTTTACCTTTTCTATTCCTAGAAAGGAGAAATGGCTTAAATTCCCATTATTGCAAATGCCAAAGTGTTTAGCAATTGGTAGGTCTTTATTTCTTTTGAGTGTAAAGTTTTCTATAGACCACATATGTTCTCTAATACGCGTGCGTAGGGGTCTAGAGGTCTCGCCTGTATATTGCAGACCACATTTACACTGGATGATGTAAATAATATTACTATCAGAGCATCTGATAAGATCTTTTATCTTATATGATATTGGCTGCTTCCTAAACGACTGAGCTCCTATTCTATCTATAACCCCAGCTTATATTATATATATCTTTCTAGGGTCATCTGCTGTTTTCCCTCAAAATATATCTTTTCTATTGTCACTAACAAATATATTTTTTTATATCTATAAATTTTTTATATTATGTGCCTGTTTTGGCGATTTATTTAAAAAAAAAATTTTTAAAGTATGATTTAGTCTTTATCAAACATTTTGTACATTTAGCAAACATTGAGTACGGTGCCTTTTTATATGACCGATGAGCTTTTGGTGCGGATTGGATATAACCAGAGTTGTGCATCTCAAAAGACGTGCATATGTTTACATGAATATGTTTTTTAAGTATGATACAGCACATGAAATAGATGCGTTAAACCATTGAGTTAACTGATATTTACGAATAGTAGAGTTGGAAAATGATTTCCGAATATATACGCCCACTGAGGCAAATTAACCAATAGCCTGATTGCTTTGGCTATATATAGCATACTTACTTATCGTTGGGAGCTTGAAAAAGACCCTGCTTACGGGTTGAAACACGTTGCTCTGCTCTGTTTTGTTTTTGTTTCTCTCCGGCCTCCGTAGGTGCAGTTTCCCAGTTACCTGTGTGTAAAGGTGTTTGCAACTATTCTTGCTGGGCTGAATTTTCTGCTTCCTGCAGTTTGGAGTTTTATGCCACTGAGAGGAACATATAGGACTAAACCACCGACCTCCGGTGTAAGTATAAGTGATAACCTTATGCTGTTGCCTTTTCTGTCGTTTTATTGGTCTTTGTCATCTCGTTCCAGCTCCAATTGAAGATCAAAATCTTTCTTCAAATCTGGGCTAATTCAAAAACCGCCACATCGAATCATATCAGGAAATCGATTACAACCACACTCTTCATATTGTTACATTTGTATTGTATATTATGACACATTGTTGCTGTTTGTATACTACACTCCAATATTGCGTCTGATCAGCGCCATTGTGTTTGCAAAAATATACTTTTTGTTTTTTATCTGTTTCACTTATGCTATTAAATTTGTACACTTTTATTATCCTTTGTTGTTATCACTTTTTTTGGTTTATTTAGTTCGCACCAGGTGTTATCACTCGCACATATATTTGGCGTTATATGCTCAATAATTATTATTTTTTATATTTTTCTATTTTAAGCTGCTCAGCGCCTGTGTTATTTGAATCTTATGGTTTCTTTTTAGATTCCATATTATTCTCTTTTTTCTCACTTAACTAATAGAGGTTGGGAGTTTCCTCTTGTCTATCACAGGTTTAATAGGTTTCCTTTTTTGCGCAGTTAACCCTTTGCTCTCTCTTTGTGCAGTAATACATACATTTTTATTTTCAATAATATGAAGAAGATTGATTTAATATAATAAATGCTGCATATTACAAAGCAGTCACATCCGTAGTGTTTTAGACTTTTAGTTAATTTTATTATCTTTATAATATAATATATTTAAATTACTTGGTTTTAAATGAGGTCATAAAGAGTGTCATGAGATTCACAAAGAGTATTTTATGTTTCTCTTTAACTTGAATTTACCTTTTCCTAGTTAGTTAACCCCTTCACTACCAGTAATTTCAGAGAAAAAAACTATCACCAAAGTACTTGATAAGGTTGTTAAGACCAACCTTGTATATATTTATTATTATGATTATATTATTATAATTGTTATTATTTTATTATTTTTTGATTATTTATATATAAATATATATGTCTAAAGTAGACAAACCAAGGTATTGATCTAGACCCACTTTGGTATATTTGATGCCACTCTTTGGCCACAAAATATGACCATATTAAAAAAAAAGTTAACTTTTTTGCAAACTTTGGGTTTCTCACTGAAACTGTTTACACACAACTACTGCAGCCATAAGAAATTTGTTGCACAAGCTTCTCTGTGGTCAAATTCAGACATACATGGCTTTGCCATTGTTTTTTTCGTTATTAAAAGACCGTTAATTGTAGCTGGCCAACTACTTCTATAATTCCTGGCAGTGATGTTCCCTCTCCCCCCTGCACTGGTCATCTCCATCATCCCTACTTGCCGACAGTCTGCTAGTATGCATAGTTCCATATAGATCTATTTTATGCGTTACGCTGTGCCTTGCACAGTATAAAGTAGATCTATGTCGGATTGGGCAAAGAGGTTAATAGGCTAGATTTATAGAAACTTGTGTGGTTGCCTGCCAAAGAACCTTATTTTAAATGTGAGATCAGGTTAAAAATCATTCAGGATCCCAATTTAAACCTAACCTGGGTGAGGTGCCTAGTGCTTGATATATCATGCATCAAACATGATTTTCTAGTAACCTCTAATAATGTGGAAAAACAAAAATCACAACCTTAACACTAAGGAAATCCGCTGGCAAACTGGTTTATGTAAATTTTTTGCAATTGTAAAATATTCACATATCTGCTTTGATGTGCTAAAGTAGTCTCACTGAATAAAACAAAAGAAGTCTGTATGGACTGACTTAGGTGCTCTGCGGTGTTCTAGAAGCATGGTTGACATTTTTCACCTATACTAAGCACCACCATATAGAATCAAGACGGTATTTCCCTTGTGAAGTATATTTTCTCTCTGTTGTATTGTATCACTTCTTATTGGCTCTTATTAAAAATCAAGCAAACCTGGCAATTCATGTCAAACCTTGCTATAAAATCATGAGGCAGTGTTCACAATCAAGCTGATTTACACACCTCTTTGGCCAATGTGTGAAAAGTTGCAGAAAATGCTTGGAATTCTACGCAAAATGCAAGTGAGATAAAAAAAAACGCTTGTATTCTCACTACAAATCTTTGCCACCTACTTGCTGGTAAGCATCAAATGGAGGAAATAGAGCAGGAAAGCAGTGCAGAAAACAATACTTTGGGGTATATTTATTATAGTGCGAGCGCACATGATACAATGTAGCGTATTATGTCCGCTGCACATCAATAACTGCCGACAGCATACCCTGTCAATAATTATCATTGCACCAGCAGTTCTTGTGAACTGCTGGTGCAATGCCGCCTCCTGCAGATTTGTCGCTAGATTGGCCGCTACAGGAGGTGTCAATCAAACCGATCATATTCGATATGGTTGATTTCTGTCCGCCGCCTCAGAGCAGGTGGATAAGTTATGGAGCAGCGGTCTTTAGACTGCTGCTTCATAACTTCTGTTTACGGCAAGCCTTTTCACTTTACAAAATGTCTTTGGTGCTTTGTGGAACATTTTACGTCAACAGGCATATTTGTTAATAGTTGATCATTTAGAGCCTATCATAGAAGATTAAACTGAGCCAAACTTTTTTTCATGCATAACATGGATTATCAGCAGTTTGTTGCATTTTCTGCTCAGCACTTATGCACCAAATTAGGTATATGTGTTTGATTTGGGTATAAAAAAATAAAATATATACTGTATTGTATATTGCCTATACTAATATAATTATGCATGGATATAAAACATTTATTTTCAAATTAAATAAATTATATTGGCCACTTGAGGCATATAAAGTAGAAATAAGCAGTGGCACTAGCTCCCTCAGCATAATGGCTGGTCCCCCCATGTGTCTCCCCAACTGTTATCAGCACTCATTTGCCCACCACCACTTTGCACAGGGCCCTCACAGCTCTTCCAAACTTTTTTACTGCTCTTGAAAAAGACGATTTCAGTCGTTGAAACGCGTAGAGCCAAAATAAGAGCTTTTATCAACATGCTTTAAAAAATATTTGTTTGTCATAACAAGTATTTTTCTCTGCTGCCTCTTTGGAAGTATTTTTAAGCTACAAACCACATTTGAGGAACCGGATTCCGAATTATTCGGAGTGAGTATACTGCACTTTATATAACTTGTGAGATACAATCACTTTCAGTGTAATCTTCATTGTCTACAGATATCCGTTAAATCATAAATATGGGCAAACCAGGCTACAAATCTATGTGAAGAGGCTGAACTCTGAATTTTTCGGAGTAAGTATACTGCACATTATTTGGTGTTAACTTTTGCAAATCACAAGCCAAGTTTCTCTCTTCAGTGTGCCTAACAAAACAAAAGGATAAAAGACCAGTGCCTCTACATCCAAATTCCACTCCTCACAGCTCTGCCTGAGCTAGCTCACCTAATGGTTCACCCTGCTCAAGACACACCCAACCATGCCACTAACCATCTTGCACTGCACACAAAAAAATACTGATGGGCCTCCGGGAAGTGCTTCCCCTTACAAGGAAATTCTGGAGATGCCAATGGACAGAATTTATTTAAAATCTTTCCACACACACTGTGAATGTTACTAGCATAATAAATTAAATTATTGCTCTTTTTGCCTTATTGGCTCAAAGGAATTAAAACAATACTTTTTGCGTCAACGGCTCAAAAGTGGTTAAATCAATGCTTAAGTATGTTAATATTTGAAGTTTACAATTCTACAAAATCTATATACTGACAATAATGTCATCTGATTTTTTCTTTTTTCCTGTAACCTACTTAGGGCCAGATTACGAATAGCGTGCTAACTCTTTCAAGCAATATCAGGTTTATCAGAGCTGTTTGCGCACATCAGAAGGAGTGATTTACGCTAGAATGATTACCATGGCCTAAGAGCTCTGGTTAAAAAAATTTTGAGTATTTTTTTAACAAAAGATCAAAAGGTTAAAAATAAAGACTCTGTATGGCTCTGAGAACTTTCCTTAACCAAACAGGCCTTCTTGTCATAAATAGTTTCTAAGTTCCACTTGACCAAATGTTTTTTATATATAGAAAGTATTGATGCATCAAGTAAGTAAAACTGTCAGCACAAGAGCAGTAATAAGAACCCATGCACTCTACCCAGAAGTAGAAGAGGTCAATCAGAGGACACTAGTAAAACTTGAGACATGCTTTCACCACATATATGACACTAGATGATGAAAATATGCCAACCATGTCAATCAAACTAATTCTCATGATAGCACGGGGGAATTGCTTAAATGGGTGCATACATTGAATATATATAATAGAAGTTATACGATGATTATATAATTTCAGCCAAGCATTCAGAGCTTTTTGACATGTTAGAAAAAAAGGGGGGTGTATTTCCCTGGCCCTTCGAAAAAAAACGGTTTGGTCAAGCAATCTGATATAATAAATAAAACTTTGACTATAATTATATTTTTGTGAGGAATGAGCCCAGGCGCCAACAATACGGAGGCTAAGGTTGGGTACAAGAGTGGACTGATATAGCAATATTAAAAATATTAAAAACAATTTATTGCATTAATATTAAAAACTCATAAAGAACTCTTATAAAAACACAATGTTACATGTGCATGGATCCACGCTAATAAAACATAAAAACTTTAAAGCATAAATACATAAATAGAAGTAAACACAAAGAAATGGTACTGTTTAGTGCAGCAATGCAAAAAGGTCCTCCAAAGTGTTCAATTTGATGAATAAAAAATATATAGAAATGAATAAAAATGAAAAATCCAGATAACAATCAAAAATAGAACGTGACAGTGTTCCAATAATAAAATGTTCCAATAATAAAATGTCAATCCTGTGTAGTAAAATATAACGTCAATCCTGTGATTTTCAGTGGGAAAAAAAAAAAACGAAAAATATGAAAAATATAAATCCTTTGAGTGAAAGAGTTAATCCCTGTGTCTGGTGTTAATGTGTTGATATCCTTCTCCCTTAGTGTTTGGTATCCTTCTCCCTTAGTGTTTGGGGGCCCAAGGGGACTCTGCCCCAGTGAAGAATAATGTAAAAGATACTGAGTGCAAAGATTCAAATTGTAACAAACAAATATCAAAAATACAAAAATAGGAAACCTGTGAATAAAAAGATAAACACAATGTGTAGAACGTTTACAAATGAGTACTCCTAATGAAAAAATGCTTACCAGGTCTACGCGTTTCAGCCCTTCCTAGGCCTTTATCAAGACTAATGGTAAGCTATAATTAGTGGTCTTTATATAGAGGTATTCATTCTGTAACCGGAAGTAGACTTGGTTAGTCACTTCCGGTTTTTCGTGAGTTTTAAACTTTCATTTTTCTGTTTATTTAGTCCTGCTTGGTCTTAGATGTTTAGTTTTGGGGCGTATTTGACTTATATAAATTGCTGATTTATATATTTGGACTGTTTAAGACCTTTACCCGATAATCCCTAGCCTTCGTGATTCTATGACGTCACTTCCGGTAGGGGTATACAGCCGAATCTATCTGGTCTGTCAGACCTTGAAAACGAGTGATCGAATTGCTAATATGGCTAGATATTATATGACTAGCCTGGTGTGTTTTGATAATTATTTATATTTCAAATATTAAAGTTTTTATTGTCAATTTTGGGTTCCGATTTTCGGAGGTCCCCATTGGTTTTGACGTCACAACATGTTGGCGCTTGTGATAGGCTCAGAGGTTCAGCTGGGTCCTATTACTAGAGGCTAATCGTTTGTTAGTAACGGAGGTGTGTTTGGCTCTTGCAGCTTGATAGGTTGTATTTGCGCTGAGCCTAATAGTGACAGAAGGAAATAAAAGTCGAAATGGGAATGGAAATAAAAGTACTTGTATGTTTTAAATACTTGTGTCTTTAGATAGTATCCTAATATACTTAACCTACTTATTGCATATAACATAATGATCCTGTTGGACCTTTATAAGGCGAAACTAATATTAGTGTATGATGCTGACATGATAATTTTTGTATTTTTGATATTTGATAATTATTTATATTTCAAATATTAAAGTTTTTATTGTCAATTTTGGGTTCCGATTTTCGGAGGTCCCCATTGGTTGTGACGTCACAACATGTTGGCGCTTGTGATAGGCTCAGAGGTTCAGCTGGGTCCTAATACTAGAGGCTAATCGTTTGTTAGTAACGGAGGTGTGTTTGGCTCTTGCAGCTTGATAGGTTGTATTTGCGGACACAAAAGAGACATAAAGAACTATAATAAAGATTCTAGTGTAGCAAGACATTTCAACGGCATACATTTTACAGGTAAATCTAAGTTCACAGTTAAAGTAATTGATGTAGCCAAAAGACCCATTTGAGGAGTTAAAATTTATTCCATTCTTTCCAAAAAAGAGCTTTATTGGATATGGAAGCTTAATACTAGGACACCACATGGCCTTAATAAGGAATGGGACATCAGTTTCTTTGTTGATTCCTAGCTAGTTTGGGAAGATTATTTATAATTGTGGATTTTTTGGAGCCATTTTTCTGTAATGCCCATTGGCTAAGTAGTCTATGTAATTGTATATCTAATGCCTGCATTTATTGTATATGTTTTCACATTAACATGTTTTTGAGGTATTGGAGATATCTTACTAGGTTGTGTTTTTCCTTATCTCATGACCAGAGTTTTCCACCGTACCATCTGGGTCCCTTTTTCTCTTCTAAATTTTTCTAATAATTTTTTCTAATAATTTCTTCTTTGTAATACACATCAAATTCACTTATAGTTATCAATAAAGATGATTTTGAAACATGTGTGATTTAACACCTTTTTCTCGTTTTGATATTTAGAAAGATGATTATAATGCGAATCATTTTATTGATTATTATAAGTGATAACCATGACATCAATGGATGATTTAAGCTTAAACATGATTAAAACAAATAAATTGAGTGTGAGGCTAGTTGTAGAATTGTGTAAACTAAGTACCTATTATTGACACACACTATAGTTTAAAAAATATGTGAAAACAAATATTTGTGAAGAGCTATACACAAATTATATTGGAACATATATTTAAGGTGTAATAATGGGAACTAACAACAATGTTTTTTCATTCTACAAACAATTGTTTTTATATTTGTGGTATTTTTTTAATCATTGTTATGTTATTTTTGTTGCATTATTCTTGTTTTCCTTTGTGATGCACCATTCATATTAGTATTCTCTGTTTTGAGGGTGTGTATAACTCTGGAAACTTTGATTGGCTGAGAGCCAGTTAAATGGTGAATCACACAGGTGGGGAATCATCCTATGATTAAGTGCTGAATAGCACGAAACATGTCAGGACTCCGCTCCCTTTCCTTGTGAACCTTTTTTGCTGATGTGCTGTACTGCACTATTTGTGTAATTTTTTCGCTTTTAACTTTGTAAGAATAAAGACTGTAGTTTTACTCTACCTCCTTGGAGTGCTGCTAATCTTTGAACCTGGATTCTATGAAGTCTGCTCGGCTTCCTTCAGCTGGCACCCCGCCACAAGTACATTTCTCCAGACCGGCTTTTTAGGGCTGCAGTTGGCTAGCTGCCTACACACCTCCCAGGCTGTAGCTACGTCACCTCCCATGCACAGTATCCTAATATACTTAACCTACTTATTGCATGTAACATAATGATCCTGTTGGACCTTTATAAGGCGAAACTAATATTAGTGTATGATGCTGACATGAAATAACATGCTTGTATCTTTCCCTAATTGACTTGTTAGGGAAATCGATAATAGTATATTTTCTAGTACTACATCGAGAATATTTAAAAATAATACACCAACCCACCTATGAGGATAAAAGACAATAATGGTCTTAAAATAAAACATTTTATTAACAACTTTTGAATCACCCCTTGTCAGCAATACAAAGGATCACCCCTGTAATAGGACTCCACAATAAGTATTTTAAGTATTTTAATTATTTTACTATTCCCCCATCCCAATTAGATTAAGGTATATTTTAAGGAATATATTTTAATTGTACAATATATCACCCTATTTGAGGAGAATATTAGAATTTATCCTAAGGAATATTCTTAAGGGCTCTTACAGACTTTTTAACTATCAGTCTGGCAATTCATTTGCCTATGGATTAACATCAGTCTCTCTATTACAAAGTACCAACAAGACCACCTCCCTTCTCTCACATTTCCCCATGCATAATGCATTAAGTAGGTTAAGAACCTTAGGACATGATCTAAAGATACAAGCATGTTATTTCATGTCAGCATCATACACTAATATTAGTTTCGCCTTATAAAGGTCCAACAGGATCATTATGTTATATGCAATAAGTAGGTTAAGTATATTAGGATACTATCTAAAGACACAAGTATTTAAAACATACAAGTACTTTTATTTCCATCCCATTTCGACTTTTATTTCCTTCTGTCACTATTAGGCTCAGCGCAAATACAACCTATCAAGCTGCAAGAGCCAAACACACCTCCGTTACTAACAAACGATTAGCCTCTAGTAATAGGACCCAGCTGAACCTCTGAGCCTATCACAAGCGCCAACATGTTGTGACGTCACAACCAATGGGGACCTCCGAAAATCGGAACCCAAAATTGACAATAAAAACTTTAATATTTGAAATATAAATAATTATCAAAACACACCAGGCTAGTCATATAATATCTAGCCATATTAGCAATTCGATCACTCGTTTTCAAGGTCTGACAGACCAGATAGATTCGGCTGTATACCCCTACCGGAAGTGACGTCATAGAATCACGAAGGCTAGGGATTATCGGGTAAAGGTCTTAAACAGTCCAAATATATAAATCAGCAATTTATATAAGTCAAATACGCCCCAAAACTAAACATCTAAGACCAAGCAGGACTAAATAAACAGAAAAATGAAAGTTTAAAACTCACGAAAAACCGGAAGTGACTAACCAAGTCTACTTCCGGTTACAGAATGAATACCTCTATATAAAGACCACTAATTATAGCTTACCATTAGTCTTGATAAAGGCCTAGGAAGGGCCGAAACGCGTAGACCTGGTAAGCATTTTTTCATTAGGAGTACTCATTTGTAAACGTTCTACACATTGTGTTTATCTTTTTATTCACAGGTTTCCTATTTTTGTATTTTTGATATTTGTTTGTTACAATTTGAATCTTTGCACTCAGTATCTTTTACATTATTCTTCACTGGGGCAGAGTCCCCTTGGGCCCCCAAACAGTAAGGGAGAAGGATACAAAACACTAAGGGAGAAGGATATCAACACATTAACACCAGACACAGGGATTAACTCTTTCACTCAAAGGATTTATATTTTTCATATTTTTCTGGGTTTTTTTTTTTTTTTTTTTCCACTGAAAATCACAGGATTGACGTTATATTTTACTACACAGGATTGACATTTTATTATTGGAACATTTTATTATTGGAACACAGTCACATTCTATTTTTGATTGTTATCTGGATTTTTTATTTTTATTCATTTCTATATATTTTTTATTCATCAAATTGAACACTCTGGAGGACCTTTTTGCATTGCTGCACTAAACAGTACAATTTCTTTGTGTTTACTTCTATTTATGTATTTATGCTTTAAAGTTTTTATGTTTTATTAGCGTGGATCCATGCACATGTAACATTGTGTTTTTATAAGAGTTCTTTATGAGTTTTTAATATTAATGCAATAAATTGTTTTTAATATTTTTAATATTGCTATATCAGTCCACTCTTGTACCCAACCTTAGCCTCCGTATTGTTGGCGCCTGGGCTCATTCCTCACAATTATTTTTCTTTAGGTGGGAGCTAGGTACCACCGCCTCAGGCTTATAAGGTTTTTGCTGGCGCTGGGGTATACTCCTGTATCTATAATTATATTTTTGTCAGTTACTTTTAGCAGAGTTAACACACGAGCGGGAGCAATAAATAGTGCTCCACTGGTAATCTGGCCCTTAGTTTTTATATCATCTTTACTAATTTGTTATCAATAATATACTGATGAGCACTTTCTCAGTGTGGGGAATTTTTGGACATGATGACACATGAAAAACAAATTCCACAATATTATAGACAAATATTATAAAGCACACAAATCCATTAAAAGGAACATAATGCTCATTTTTTTTTTCTTTTGATGTCATATATATATATATTTGTGTGTTATTGTTAATGCCTGTGGCTCAATATACCAACTTTCCTTTCTGTTGGAATTGTCCCTATCAGCCAAAATGCAATAGAGTCCCAGGACACAATTGTTTATTTGTGCACTTCCAGTTGGTTTTACATTAAGCTTTTACTTAGCTCATTTCATGCAACATTTAGCATGTTTAAATTCTGCTTTTTTGTAAAAATTACAATAGCTGAAAAATATGACCATTAAGTCTAGAAATATAATGGGAAAAATCCATCATGATTGCAAGCAGAATAGTTCACAGGTGGTTAACCTGATTGCCTGCAATTGTCACAATGCTGCATCGCATGCCAAAATTTAACATTGCACAAGAGGCTTCTTGTGCACTACTGCCCCCTGCTCCTATGTAACCAATTGTCAAAGAGCTCATTCAGGGGGATTGATTTTGCCACCTCAGAGGTGTTGGAGAGACAAAATAAACAGTTTGTGCTTGTTAAACTTGTGACTGCAGGCAGGTTAATACATTTACCCCACTGTGCTGTTTCAAAGAATGAAAAACAAAATAAAAATAGGTTGATAAGACATTTATAGCAAAAAAATGCATTATTAATAATAAAAAAGGTGACAATTTCAACAATGAAAAAAAAATAATTCAGAGTTAAGTTCCAAAGTCACAATTAAACCGAAAGAATATGACCGCTAATTCCTCTCTAGGTGTCCAATTATATCAACCAGAGAGGCTGTGCGTAAAGCAATAATATTAAATAGAAATAAGTAAAGAAACGTGAGTGCATTAATTTAGCACAATTAAACCATAATTGGAATGCAGTCAATTCACAAACAAATTAGCAGAGAGAAGGAAGTGGTGGACCTAATTTATATAAAATGTAACCTTTAATACTAATAATAAAAACACAAACATTAAAACATAAATAAAAAATATAAACACAAGCATACTGCCCTCTGTTGCAAAACCATAATCTGAGGTGTGGAACCCGGGAAAAGAATAACTTTTCCCATTTCTAGAACTACAGTGAGTTCAAAAGATCTTTATTATAAATTATTAAAAGATTACAAATATTCTTTTGCTGTACTGTGTGGAAATTATTTAAAACAGCTGGATGTTTCAGTGCTTGACCTCCTACAACAAGGTGTACATGTACAATAGATCCCAGTTTTATCCCAGAGAGTTACACTATTACATGTCAAGTACAAGAAAAAGTAAATAAATTACTTAAGAAGAACATATCAATAACATTGTAATACGGAGAAGCAAAGTGTGCGAACACCTGACGTGCATTTCGCCAATGCTTTCCTTCTCTCCACTAATTTGTTTGCAGATTATCAATTTGTTTGAAATTATGAATTAAGTGTGCTAAATTAATACGCTTGTTTTGTTGTTGTTTCTAGACAATTTCAACAATAAAATATGTAGCATCAAAAGTAAAAGCACCATTTTATTATGCTATAACTTTTTTTATTGCATTTATATAAGCAATACAAATAACAATAAAACCTACATGTAAATAATCAATTCAATCAATTAACCAATAAAATTAATTAATAAATTATATTAATAAAAGTTTGTATGAATACTTTCTTTGGTAAAGATAATAATAATAATAATAATAATAATAATAATAATAATAATAAATATCAAGCACCATATTATTTTGCACTTTTGTATTGTATTTATTTAAGCCATAAAATAACAATCCAGTTTTTTGAGTTAAATTAATACATACAGTGCTGTGAAAACTACATGTAAATAATCAATGCAATCAATGAACCAATAGAATTAATTAATAAATTATATTAAAAAATAAAAAGTAATACTTTTGTTGGTAAAGAAAAAAAATAATAAAAAAATAATAGCCTAGATGTAATCATTTCTGATTTTGTTTTAGTGTTTTTACATCTACAGAAGAGTGTATCAGTATTGATTTTTCTATACAGCCTAATCTAATATTGCTGATAACTATCTTCACATGCCCACACTGGGCCATACTTACTTCTGATAAATCATCCTTAACTCATCCTGCTTTCCTGCAAAATCACTTCAATATTGATCAGTATGTTGGCTTCTAGACTCCCCTAAAAAGCAGAATCTGGCATATTAATATTCTTAATAAGTTGAAAGATAGATAAACAGAAAAAAACAGACATTCTTAGTGTATCCGCAGGAAGGTCAGGGAGTTGCCAAGAATAGAACTATAATAATGGTAGCGTGAATCAGAAAATAAGAATATTAAAAAAACGGACACTAATTTTTAGTAGCGCCAATAGAAAGAAGAGTTATTTGTATGCATTTATCCCCTCTCCTGATAGGCAGTTCAATGAAATTACTTCTACGGGAAATAATAATGTTATCATGAATCATAAAAGCTGTTTTTTAATAGTAAAGTAGTAAAAAAAATTGCCTTTAGGAAGAGGTGGTATTTGTACATAACTATTTTACCACCTCTTCTGATAGGCAGTTCCATTTAATGACGTTTACTGTAAATAATAATGGTAGCATGAATCAAAAATTCAGAATATTTTAAAAAAATGGATAATAGTTTTCAGTTGTAGTCTTTCAAAAGAGGTGGCATTTGTACATAATTGCGTTTTTCTTTTTTCATCCTGTCATGTGTTTTTTGCAGCAAAAGCTCTCTTTTGAGCATGGGCAAGAAACTGACAGCAGTTAGTGCACATGTCTCCTAGCAACCACTTCGAAAGTAGAAGCTTCTCCTTTGCCTTCCTGTCGAGAACACAGACCCTTTGCGGGGCTGTGACAGGAAGTAATCTACCCTGCAAAAATGAAGTTTAAAAAAAACAAAACAAAGAAAAGGCAAAATCTGTTTAAAATGGTGAATAATACATTTTTCAATGATTTATATTAAGTATAACCCACTGCTTAGTTATTTTTGTAAAAAGGACATCAGAGTAAAAACAGTAAGCAGAAGTTATGTAGCCCTAGCACTATTTGAACACATTTTGCAATATAATTTAATTTTTTTTAAAAAAGTCTGTCAGACATTTTTTTACCCTGAGCTTAGCATTTTGCACATACTCCTGGTGTAGTCAGAGCCAATACAACTGCATCATCTCCAATTAACAGATAAATACTGTCCCCAGCATACAGCATACTATTTCCTTTTTTTACACAGAGAAAATGGATCAGAAACAATTGAAGCTTTAGTCACAAATCAGTAGGAAACTACACATTTCTTTCTAACTTAAAACTGATTTTAGAATAAAATGGTTGGCTTGTCAAAACAAAAAACATTTTTATTTAATTTTTTAAAACACTGAGTTTATTGCAAGTCTGCCTTCATCCTACACCAAAGTAAATACAACATAAAGGGTCCTTTTCTTTGAATAGCAAATTGTTTTTTTACCCTTAATTAGCTATCACTTTTACTAGGTAAACATATGTTCAGATCGTTCAGCCATGATGAAAATATAACACAATTAAACACACAAAAATGCTTAAGAAAAAAAAAAAAAAGATACAGACCACCAATAGAGACTAAAAAAAAAGCAAATTTAAGCATGTAAAAAGGATTTAAGTATGAGAAATCCACCACAACAGTTTATAAATAGCTGCAATACTTAGAATAACCAGTGTGATATCAAAGATTCCAATTGCAAAATGCCGTGATATCATTTTTAAGAAGGGTGCTCTTTAAGTAATCACATTCTGTTTTCAGATTTGCTTTGACAAGTGTATTTCAAATTAGTCTAAAGTTGCCATTTAGATAGGACACAGATTATCTAAGCTATTGTAGGACTATATATAACTCTCTCAAGTCCTGGGGTTACAAACTACCAATGACTGAAAATTATGTTTCACAGTTCCACATTTAGTCATAGAAAAGGTCCAGGCAACAAGGTCTAGGTAGACAGAATAGATTTATATTGAATGAACAGTGTCAGAGGTGAGTGCAGTACAAATTCTATTTAGGGTGAAATGACTAACATCGAAAACATGGAGACGCTCTAATTTAGCTGTGCAATGAACAAGATATTTTTTGTACTGAAATAGAAAAGAGACTCGGGAGCTTTAAAGTGGCATAACATTGCCATGTCACGGTAGCCTGAAATTAAAGTCAAAGGATGCATACACAAGAACAACAAGCAAATAACTTCAAGATGAAAAATAAATCTTGCTGTCTGCAGAGAGCTTTAAATATATCCCAGTGCAGTTAAATGAAAGGAAACATACTGTTTGCTTCAAGTAAATTTATATATGCCTGTGCTGCCCAATCTACAGGCATGTTCCAAAAATTGTCAGAGGAAAGAGAAAATGATTTAAATTTGAGAAGAGTTTGACTAATGCAAACGCTACTATCTAGAGGTATTCTCTGAGGACCCTTATGATTCTATATAAAATGAAACACAGATAAAAGACTTCAAAGCCTAGATTTCAATCACTGAAAATTCAGTGTTCTAATACAAGCTCAATGCAAACAAAGATTAGCATAAATCATTTGCAGACAAATAGGCACATATCAGAGGCATAACAACAGGGTTCTCATAAGTCTCTGCTGAGATTGAGCCCACACAGATGGGGGGCCTTTCTGTCTCTTCAGTCAATAGTGTTGTTCCTACACCAGTAGGGTTGCCATATTGCCTCTTTAAAAGACGGCTCATATGAAGAATACATGTCAGTGATCTTTTAAAAAAATTATTTCAAGGGACAGTCTACTTGAACATTGTTATTGTTTAAAAAGATAGATGATCCCTTTATTACCAATTTCCCTGTTTTGCATAACCAACACTACTATATTAAAATACTTTTTAACTCATGATTACCTGTATCTAAGCCACTGCAGACTGCCCCTTATCTCAGTGCTTTTTACAAACTTGCATTTTAGCCAATTAGTGCTGATTCCTGCGTAACTCCACAGGAGTGAGCCCAGTGTTATCTATATGGCACACATGATATAGCACTGTGTGGTTATATAAAGAACTGAAATAAGAGGCGGCTTGAAGGTGCTGGGCTTAGAAAGAGGGAGAGGTTTAGAGGTTTTAAAGTATTTTAATATAATAATGTTGGTTTTGCAAAGCTGGGGAATAGGTAGTAAATTAATTATCTATCTTTTTAAACAAAAAAAACTAATTAAGTAGACTGTCCCTTTAAATAAAGTTTTGTGATTTTGAAAATGTCCCTATAATTTTGAAAATGGACCCTGGCATATAATGGTCTTCTTTTACAACTGCATTATACCAAACCAATACTGGGGTTTCCAGTGGTACCTGCACTTCTGATTTATGTCTGATCCCATCCCCTTAAAAAATCAGTTCTCACAATGAAAGTAAAGATTATTATTTTAACTTTACAAATATAATGAAAGAGCATTGTTGTTGTATAGGAAAATGTGCAAGTGCATATTCTCTATACTAACTAAGCAAGGGGAAGGACTCATGTCAAAGAGAAGCAGCTCCGTTTGCTACAGACAGAAAGGGGACTACCAAAATGGGGGACCCCTCACAGACTTTGACTTAGGGCCCAGTGACGTCTAGTTACACCCCTGTGAAATAAATGATTTCCCACTGCTGATGATTATATAATATATAGAGGTGAGGAACAGTAACATATTTGCAACTAATTCAATACAATTAATTTCACTTTGCAGTCTATAATCAATGCCCCATTAAATAATCCCCTGTGCTGAGTATATTCCTCATTAAATAAAGGGCTATTGACAGAAAACATTTCCTAATTGCATTCAAAAGTGCTGCAGTAAAGCATGATATTTTTTTTACATAAATAAACATTTACATTAAAATTATATTAAATTAGCCATTGCTTATTGGCTAATAAGTACCAGTTTCAGAGCAATACAATAAGCATTGATACAGTCTCATAAGCATGAACACATAAAGTGCATTTAATTATCACAACTATTTAAAAAAATTGAATGCATTTTAAAATATCTCCAAACACCCATTACGCTCTCCAGTGCAGCATTTACTAAAAGGAATATGATCTTACCAAAAAACTCTTAAGCTAAGAAAAACTCAACCAAAGGGCCTCCTACATCAAAGATATCATGACCAAATAATGCATCCACTGCAAATCAATCACATCATGGGCATCAATGTTTAATGTGTCTGTTGGTGCTCTACAAATACCTGATAATAATAAAAATAGTAATAATGTAGTCCCATCATCCAATCAAAAGCAGCAAATCCACAAAAACTCCAAACATTGGTTGTCGCAACACAAAAGGGAATAAATCTATTCAGTGACAGTGACCATTACTACAAATACACACAACTCTCAAAATAGCCCAAAATGTACTTTACATACAACTTATTTTTTAATTTTTCTTTACCTATTCTTAACTTTTCTTGTATACATATATTAGATTACATAAGGAGACATTTTCTTTTGTTTTAGTTCATCTCTGTTTAGTTATGTTCTGAAGACTTTTTTTTGTGACACTGGTGTCTTTGACATGAAGTTGGGAAGAGAAGTTAATAGAATTGAGATAAAACTCTTTTGATTATAATGGAATTAAGGTTAAAACTCGCTGCTGTGATACATTACAAAATATTTAATGTCACTCTTCAGATTGTTCAAATGTGGGGACTTCCAGAAATAGATCTGATGGCTTCTCATCTAAACAAGAAACTTCCCAGGTATCTGTCCAGATCCAGGGATCCTCAAGCGGAAGCAGTGGATGCATTGTCACTTCCTTGGAAGTATCATCCTGCCTATATCTTTCCGCCTCTAGTTCTTCTTCCAAGAGTAATCTCCAAGATTCTGAAGGAATGCTCGTTTGTTCTGCTGGTGGCTCCAGCATGGCCTCACAGGTTTTGGTATGCGGATCTTGTCCGGATGGCCTCTTGCCAACCGTGGACTCTTCCGTTAAGACCAGACCTCCTGTCGCAAGGTCCTTTTTTCCATCAGGATCTCAAATCCTTAAATTTAAAGGTATGGAGATTGAACGCTTGATTCTTAGTCAAAGAGGTTTCTCTGACTCTGTGATTAATACTATGTTACAGGCTCGTAAATCTGTATCTAGGAAGATATATTATAGAGTCTGGAAAACCTTACATTTCTTGGTGTCTTTCTCATCATTTTTCCTGGCATTCTTTTAGAATTCCGAGAATTTTACAGTTTCTTCAGGATGGTTTGGATAAAGGTTTGTCTGCAAGTTCCTTGAAAGGACACATCTCTGCTCTTTCTGTTCATTTTCACAGAAAGATTGCTAATCTTCCTGATATTCATTGTTTTGTACAAGCTTTGGTTCGTATAAAACCTGTCATTAAGTCAATTTCTCCTCCTTGGAGTTTGAATTTGGTTCTGGGGGCTCTTCAAGCTCCTCCGTTTGAACCTATGCATTCATTGGACATTAAATTACTTTCTTGGAAAGTTTTGTTTCTTTTGGCCATCTCTTCTGCTAGAAGAGTTTCAGAATTATCTGCTCTTTCTTGTGAGTCTCCTTTTCTGATTTTTCATCAGGATAAGGCGGTGTTGCGAACTTCTTTTAAATTTTTACCTAAGGTTGTGAATTCTAACAACATTAGAAGAGAAATTGTGGTTCCTTCATTATGTCCTAATACTAAGAATTCTAAGGAGAAATCATTGCATTCTTTGGATGTAGTTAGTGCTTTGAAATATTATGTTGAAGCTACTAAGAATTTCCGGAAGACTTCTAGTCTATTTGTTATCTTTTCCGGTTCTAGGAAAGGTCAGAAGGCCTCTGCCATTTCTTTGGCATCTTGGTTAAAATCTTTAATTCATCATGCCTATGTCGAGTCGGGTAAAACTCCGCCTCAAAGGATTACAGCTCATTCTACTAGGTCAGTTTCTACTTCCTGGGCGTTTAGGAATGAAGCTTCGGTCGATCAGATTTGCAAAGCAGCAACTTGGTCTTCTTTGCATACTTTTACTAAATTCTACCATTTTGATGTGTTTTCTTCTTCTGAAGCAGTTTTTGGTAGAAAAGTACTTCAGGCAGTTGTTTCAGTTTGATTCTTTTGCTTATAATTTCAGTTTTTTTCATTATAAGATTTAAACTTTATTTTGGGTGTGTATTATTTTCAGCGGAATTGGCTGTCTTTATTTTATCCCTCCCTCTCTAGTGACTCTTGTGTGGAAGATCCACATCTTGGGTAGTCATTATCCCATACGTCACTAGCTCATGGACTCTTGCTAATTACATGAAAGAAAACATAATTTATGTAAGAACTTACCTGATAAATTCATTTCTTTCATATTAGCAAGAGTCCATGAGGCCCACCCTTTTTGTGGTGGTTATGATTTTTTTGTATAAAGCACAATTATTCCAATTCCTTATTTTTTATGCTTTCACACTTTTTTCTTATCACCCCACTTCTTGGCTATGCGTTAAACTGATTTGTGGGTGTGGTGAGGGGTGTATTTATAGGCATTTTGAGGTTTGGGAAACTTTGCCCCTCCTGGTAGGAATGTATATCCCATACGTCACTAGCTCATGGACTCTTGCTAATATGAAAGAAATTAATTTATCAGGTAAGTTCTTACATAAATTATGTTTTTTCAAGCACTGTCCTCCATGTTAGACACACATTTTCAGCCACATCAATCTCGCATTTCAGTGACTAGATTTTCCATGGTCAGAAACCTACTGAATGAACAGTGAAATTTAATTTCCATCGTCATTGAGTTTGTGTTACAACACAGAAACTATTTTTTGTTTTAGTGAACGCAAAACCTATGTTGTGTAAACATATTTTAAATACACCCCCCCCCATGAGATCTGGAATGAGTGGTTATGTTGGTGGACTTTTGCTGAAACAGAAATCACAATTTTTTCTATGGAAGACACAACACCACTCATCAGAACGGAGAGGGTTAGCCCACTTTCTTTTAAAATTTATCGCCGGACCCACAGATTGCGAGACTAGCGAGGCCAAAAAGGCAATTTCTTGTGGGTCTGACGATTCTTTTAACATCAGGCACTAGATGAGTTCAGCTAGGTCCCAGTATTGTATTGTTGCTCTTGAGCTAACTTTAACTATGTTTTTATCATATTTTTATATTTTATCATATGCAAGCAACGGTGAAAAAATAAAATGTTCATGCATTTAAACAAGGATTATGTTATTGCTTCTTTAGTGAAGCTAATTTTCATATTTGACTTTCACTAACTTTTTCTTCATATGTCTCAAAATGAAATGTTTTACATATTATCATTAAATATAAACAAAGCAAAATACCAAATATGAACTATACTTGTGTAATGTTATCATAATAGCAAATGCAAAACATAATTAATGTCAAGCAGAAATAAGAGTTCCATTGTGTGCTTAAAACAGATGAGCACTGCCTTTGTGTTTATAATAGGAAAATATCAAACTACTAAAACATTGCTTAAATATGTTTGTTCTCATCTAATTAAAAAAGGAAACATTAATCATGTGAGATTTTACCCATAAGACTTTTCAATGCCAATTGCTTAGTGTTTGTTGCTAAGAGAAACACATTTTGAAATGGAATAAAAAAACATTGTTACAGTAGTTTTCCTAAAACAACAAAATAAGTAAAACATTTTCCAAGAGACAAACTACTGTACAATAGCATGGGCTGCAGTAGAAACTACCTCTATGCTTATGACTTACAGAACATACCATAGATATAAAACATGTTCTGACTTTTTCCAGCCTCTAATTCTGAATAGGAAATTAACTTGAAAACATATTAGCGTATCCATATTTCCATCTGATCAGTACATTTGTGGTGTTAACGCATTAGCTGAACATAAGGTCAATACAGCATAACAGGGTTTCTGTTGAAAATTAAATTATATAAATCTAGGTTATCTGCAAGAATAGAGAAAGCTTTTGCATTGCACTCTTTATTTACAATATTATCCAGTTCAAATATACAATTAAAGGGACAATAAAGTCAAAATTAAACTTTCAGGATTCAGATAGAGCATGCAATTTTAAACAACTTTCCAATTTACTTCTGTTATTAAATTTGCTTTGTTCTTTGGTACCATTTATTGAAGAGTAAAACTAGGTAGGCTCATAAGAGCTCAGGAGTGTGCATGTGTCTTTAGTACTCTATGGTAGCAGTGTTTTGCAACATTATTTGTAGCTTTGTTATACAATCTCTTATGATTCAGACAGAGTATGTAACTTTAAATAACTTTACAAGTCACTTCATTCATCTAATTGGCTTTATGCCGGGCCTCAGCTGCAACCTAACTCAGCCTAGCTTCAGCCATACCAGTATTCTGCCAAGCTCCAGTTGTACCTGTCTTGGGCTCCTCTAGTACCATGTATCTGTCCTTAGTTCCAGCATTCCTGCACTTAGCCTGTATTCCTGCAGCACCAGTTTCCAGCCTGTGATACCAGTATCCAGCTTGTGTTCCTGTAGTGCCAGTATCCAGACTCTGATCCTGTGGTGCCAGTATTCAGCCTGTGTTCCTGAAGCACCAGTACCTCAATACCCATTTATTAACTTTCGCCTAGATTTAGAGTTTTGTCTGTAACGACCCGCGTAGCTAACGCTGGCTTTTTTTTCCCCGCACCTTTTAAATACCGCTGGTATTTAGAGTTCACAGAATGGCTGCGTTAGGCTCTAAAAAAGGAGCGTAGAGCATAATTTACCGCCACTGCAACTCTCACTACCAGCGGTGCTTACGGACGCGGCCAGCTTCAAAAACGTGCTCGTGCACGATTCCCCCATAGGAAACAATGGGGCAGTTTGGGATGAAAAAAAACCTAACACCTGCAAAAAAGCAGCGTTAAGCTCCTAACGCAGCCCCATTGTTTCCTATGGGGAAACAGTTTCTAAGTCTGCACCTAACACCCTAACATGAACCCCGAGTCTAAACACCCCTAACCTTACATTTATTAACCCCTAATCTGCCACCCCCGCTATCGCTGACCCCTGCATATTATTATTAACCCCTAATCTGCCGTTCCGTACACCGCCGCAACCTACATTATAGCTATGTACCCCTAATCTGCTGCCCCTAACACCGCTGACCCTATATTATATTTATTAACCCCTAATCTGTCGCCCACAACGTCGCCGCCAGCTACCTACAATTATTAACCCCTAATCTGCCGACTGGACCTCACCGCTACTATAATAAATGTATTAACCCCTAAAACGCCTCACTAACCCTATAATAAATAGTATGAACCCCTAATCTGCCCTCCCTAACATCGCTGACACCTAACTTCAAGTATTAACCCCTAATCTGCCGACCGGACCTCGCCACTACTCTAATAAATTTATTAACCCCTAAAGCTAAGTCTAACCCTAACACTAACACCACCCTAAGTTAAATATAATTTAAATCTAACGAAATAAATTAACTCTTATTAAATAAATTATTCCTATTTAAAGCTAAATACTTACCTGTAAAATAAACCCTAATATAGCTACAATATAAATAATAATTATATTGTAGCTATTTTAGGATTTATTTTTATTTTACAGGCAACTTTGTATTTTTTTTAACCAGGTACAATAGCTATTAAGTAGTTAAGAACTATTTAATAGCTACCTAGTTAAAATAATTACAAAATTACCTGTAAAATAAATCCTAACCTAAGTTACATTTAAACCTAACACTACACTATCAATAAATTAATTAAATAAAATACCTACAATTATCTACAATTAAACCTAACACTACACTATCAATAAATAAATTAAATAAAATACCTACAAATAAATACAATTAAATAAACTAACTAAAGTTACAAAAAATAAAAAAAATAATTACAATCATAATAAAAAATATTACAACAATTTTAAGCTAATTACACCTACTCTAAGCCCCCTAATAAAATAACAAAGCCCCCCAAAATAAAAAAAATGCCCTACCCTATTCTAAAATTAAAATAGAAAAGCTCTTTTACCTTACCAGCCCTAAAAGGGCCTTTTGCGGGGCATACCCCAAAGAATTCAGCTCTTTTGCCTGTAAAAAAAACATACAATACCCCCCCACCATTACAACCCACCACCCACATACCCCTAATCTAACCCAAACCCCCCTTAAATAAACCTAACACTAAGCCCCTGAAGATCTTCCTACCTTGTCTTCACCATGCCAGGTATCACCGATCGCTCCAGGCTCCAAAGTCTTCATCCAAGCCCAAGCGGGGGCTGGAGATCCATCATCCGGCTGAAGTCTTCTATCAAGCGGCGGCTGAAGAGGTTCAGAAGAGGCTCCAAATTCTTCATCCTATCCGGGCAGAAGAGTAGATCCGGACCGGCAAACATCTTCATCCAAGCCGCATCTTCTATGTTCTTCCATCCGATGACGAGCAGCTCCATCTTGAAGACCTCCAGCGCGGATCCATCCTCTTCTTCCGACGACTAGACGACGAATGAAGGTTCCTTTAAAGGACGTCATCCAAGATGGCGTCCCTCGAATTCCGATTGGCTGATAGGATTCTATCAGCCAATCGAAATTAAGGTAGGAAAATTCTGATTGGCTGATGGAATCAGCCAATCAGATTCAAGTTCAATCCGATTGGCTGATCCAATCAGCCAATCAGATTGAGCTCGCATTCTATTGGCTGATCGGAACAGCCAATAGAATGCAAGCTCAATCAGATTGGCTGATTGGATCAGCCAATCGGATTGAACTTGAATCTGATTGGCTGATTCCATCAGCCAATCAGAATTTTCCTACCTTAATTCCGATTGGCTGATAGAATCCTATCAGCCAATCGGAATTCGAGGGACACCATCTTGGATGACGACCCTTAAAGGAACCGTCATTCGTCGGGAAGTCGTCGGTGAAGATGGATGTTCCGCGTCGGCGGGATGGATCCGGAAGAAAGAAGATTGAAGATGCTGCTTGATAGAAGACTTCAGTCAGATCATGGACCTCTTCAGCTCCTGCTTGGATGAAGACTTCAGCCGGATCATGGACATCTTCAGCCCCCCGCTTGGGCTTGGATCAAGACATCGGAGGCTCTTCTGGATCGATCGGTGAACCCGGCGTGGTGAAGACAAGGTAGGGAGATCTTCAGGGGCTTAGTGTTAGTTTTATTTAAGGGGGGTTTGGGTTAGATTATGTGTGGGGGGTATGTGGGTGGTGGGTTGTAATGTTGGGGGGGGGTATTGTATGTTTTTTTTTTACAGGCAAAAGAGCTGAATTCTTTGGGGCATGCCCCGCAAAGGGCCCTTTTCAGGGCTGGTAAGGTAAAAGAGCTTTTCTATTTTAATTTTAGAATAGGGTAGGGCATTTTTTTATTTTGGGGGTCTTTGTTATTTTATTAGGGGGCTTAGAGTAGATGTAATTAGTTTAAAATTTTTGTAATATTTTTCTAATGTTTGTAAATATTTTTTTATTTTTTGTAACTTAGTTCTTTTTTATTTTTTGTACTTTAGTTAGTTTATTTCATTGTATTTATTTGTAGGTATTGTACTTAATTAATCTATTGATAGTGTAGTGTTAGGTTTAATTGTAGATAATTGTAGGTATTGTATTTAATTAATGTATTGATAGTGTAGTGTTAGGTTTAATTGTAGATAATTGTAGGTATTTTATTTAATTAATTTATTGATAGTGTAGTGTTAGGTTTAATTGTAACTTAGGTTAGGATTTATTTTACAGGTAATTTTGTAATTATTTTAACTAGGTAGCTATTAAATAGTTCTTAACTATTTAGCTATTGTACCTGGTTAAAATAAATACAAAGTTGCCTGTAAAATAAATATAAATCCTAAAATAGCTACAATATAATTATAATTTATATTGTAGCTATATTAGGGTTTATTTTACAGGTAAGTATTTAACTTTAAATAGGATTAATTTATTTAATAAGAGTTCATTTATTTCGCTAGATTTAAATTATATTTAACTTAGGGGGTGTTAGGGTTAGGGTTAGAATTAGCTTTAGGGGTTAAAAAATTTATTAGAGTAGCGGTGAGGTCCGGTCAGCAGATTAGGGGTTAATGCTTGAAGTTAGGTGGCGGCGATGTTAGGGAGGGAAGATTAGGGGTTCATACTATTTATTATAGGGTTATTGAGGCGGGAGGGAGGCGGATTAGGGGTTAATACATTTATTATAGTAGCGGTGAGGTCTGGTCGGCAGATTAGGGGTTAATAAATGTAGGTAGGTGGAGGCGACGTTGGGGGCGGCAGATTAGGGGTTAATAAATATTATGTAGGTGTCGGCGGTATTAGGGGCAGCAGATTAGGGGTACATAGGGATAACGTAGGTGGCGGCGGTGTGCGGTCGGCAGATTAGGGGTTAAAAAATTTTAATAGAGTGGCGGCGATGTGGGGGGACCTCGGTTTAGAGGTACATAGGTAGTTTATGGGTGTTAGTGTACTTTAGATCACAGTAGTTAAGAGCTTTATGAACCGGCATTAGCCCAGAAAGCTCTTAACTCCTGACTTTTTGCTGCGGCTAGAGTTTTGTCGTTAGATTTCTAACGCTCACTTCAGCCAAGACTCTAAATACCAGCGTTAGAAAGATCCCATTGAAAAGATAGGATACGCAATTGACGTAAGGGGATCTGCGGTATGGAAAAGTCGCGGCTGGAAAGTGAGCGTTAGACCCTTACCTACACGACTCTAAATACCGGCGGTAGCCCAAAACCAGCGTTAGGAGCCTCTAACGCTGGTTTTGATGGCTAACGCCAAACTCTAAATCTAGGCCTTTGACTCTCTCTCAGTGCTGTCATTATGCCAAAAAGCAAACAAGTTAATCTTGTACCTTTTAACAAACATTACCAATAGGATTTAAGCATTACCAATATGATTCAAATTAGCCAATAGAATGAGAGCTGTTAAAATCCTATTGGCTGATTTTACATTTTCAGCCAATAGGAATGCAAGGGATGCCATTTTGAATCACGTCCCTTGCATTGAAGATTCAGTGTAAGGCGGAGATCGTATGAAGAGGATGCTCCGTGCCGGATGTCTTCAGGATGGACCCGAACCGCGCTGGCTGGATAAAGATCGAAGAGGCTGTCTGGATGAAGAATTCTTGCAGCATGGATGAGGACTTATTAGGCTGGATGACAATGGAGGCCGTCTGGATGAAGACTTCTTGCCGCATGGATGAGGACTTCGCCAGCTGGATGGATCCTTCAAGTGGGACTTCAAAAACTGTAAGTGGATCATCTGGGGGTTTTTTAACTGTTTTTTGGGTGTGTTTTTTTTTAGTTTAGGGTCTGGGCAGTAAAAGAGCTAAATGCCCTTTTAAGGGCAATGTCCATACAAATGCTCTTTCAGGGCAATGGGTAGCTTAGGTTTTTTTAGATAGTTTTTTTATTTGGGGGTGTTGGTTGGGTGGTGGGTTTGGGGGGCTGTGTATTTTTTTTACAGGTAAAAGAGCTGATATCTTTGGGACAATGCCCCGCAAAAGGCCCTTTTAAGGGCCATTAGTAGTTTATTGTAGGCTAGTTTTTTTTATTTTTGGTGGGCTTTTTTTATTTTGATAGGGCTATTAGATTAGGTGTAATTCTTTTTTTATTTTTAATAATTTGTTTGTTATTTTTCGTAATTTAGTGGGGGGGGGTTGTAATTTAGTTAGTTTTTATTTTTTGTAATTAGATACTTTTTGTAATTTTTAGAGTAGTGTTAGGATTTTTTTTATTGGTAGTTTAGTTTTATTTAATTGGTAGTTAGTTAAATTTTAATTTAATAATTATAATAGTTTAATTGTTAGTTTAATATTTTTTTTTTAATTTGACAGGTACCGGTAAGTTTTAATTTAATTTAAGATAGGGAAATTGTAATTTTAATATAAAGTTAGGTGGTCGTTAGGTTTAGGGGTTACTAGTTTAAATAAGTTTATTTCGTTGTGGGGGGCTTTCGGTTTAGGGGTTCTTAGTTTATTTTAGTATATTTTGTTGTGGGGTGTTTGCGGTTTAGGGGTTAATAGGTTTATTATAGCGGCGTTGTGGGCGGATGGCAGATTATGGGTTAATAAGATTTAAATAGTGTTTTCGATGCAGGGGGACAGTGGTTTATGGGTTAATAACTTTAGTATAGTGGTGACTATTTCGTAGAGCGGCGGAATAGGGGTTAATATTTTTTTTTTGTGATAGAGATGTCGGGAGCGGCAGATTAGGGGTTAATACATTTATTATGCGGGAGGACCTCAGTTTAGGGGCTAATAGGTAGTTTATGGGTGTTTAGTGCACTTTGTAGCAGTTAAGTTATGAGTTTTATGTTACAGATTTGTAGTGTAAAACTCATAACTACTGACTTTAGATGGTGTTACGGATCTTGTCGTTTTAGGCTGTAACGCTCACTTTTTAGCCTCACTGCAAAACTCGAAAAAAACCTTAATTTTTACGTGTGCAGGACTGACATTGCGGTTCAGGCTAAAAGGTGTGCGGTACACCTATACCGACAAGACTTATAATGGCTGCGGTGCTGTTTTAACGCTGAAAATGCCATATTTTCAACGTTACAAGCCGCAATGCAAAACTTGTAATCTAGCTGATTGTTTTATACCACTAAAATATCAATATAGGATAAATAAGTTGCTTGCAGGGGCTGCTCGTAAATTCCACTGAATTTACATCAAATGTGATGGAAAATGTATCAATAGTTGTTTTATTTAGTGTGCTTGGTATTTATTGTGATGCATTTTACGTATCATCTGTTTGATGTTTTTAATAACGTTTTTTATTGTTATAGGTGGGCTTCCTTATACTCTGGGGAAATGTTAGATGTTGAAGAATGAGAGGCAGATGACAGTGGACCAAGCCAGAAGATGGCAGAGAACAGCACAGTCTCCCTGCTACATTTGAAAATGTGTACAGAATGTCCTAAGAAGTTTTTGGTGAGACCACACAGATTAGCACTAAACAAAAAACAAAAAAAGACTATAGGTATTTATCCGCTTTACAAAATCCTCAAGTGAAAATGTATCTCATAATGTGTTCTTAACTATCTCTTATCTGATGAAAAAGCTGATATGTGTGAGCTACAGTTACATTATATTATCTAAAGGACAAGGTAACAGCTTCTTATTAGAATTAAAAAGAGGATATGTAGATAATTTTATAACAAATAATAATTGTATTTTGTTAAATACTTTTTTTCGCAAACAGACATTTTATTAGCTATACATTAGCTGTGAGTGCTATAACTGGGACACCACAATTGTGTGAGTTACGTTTAATAAGATATTGCTTTGGTTTTGACTTCACTTTTTGGTAAATCAATCCTAATATTTTTAAGACAGATAGCCAAAAAGTTAAGATTTTCCAGTTTTATCAACCATAAAATATCTGAAATATTATCACAGCTATTTTTATCATTAATATTCAGCCCATAAGGCATGACACTGTCTTATATTGAATAAAATGCGTTGGAAACATATTTCTACATTAAAATGCATCAAGAATCGTTCGATTTTTTTACTACTGGAAACCATTTTTCCTTTTTAGCTCTTTTGTAGTAAAGGCTTCAGAAACAGGTGATCAAATTGAAACATGGTTGATGGATGTAATGAGCAGAGGTATAGTGACATTAACAATACATGGAGAGTTACTGTCTTTTTCATTTCACATTTCACTGTCAAAATTATTTTATATCATTTTATTTGTTATGTATCTGACCTTCCAGTGTAACCAGCAGCAGAAATGGATCCTCCAGTGACACATACATTATAACAATTGCAATGATTTCTGACAGAGTTTACATTAGCGAAATCCGTGCTCACATTCCTACAAATGTATTAGAAGAAAATGCAATGATAAATTCACTGTATAAAGACGTGAAGTTACTATGCTTCAGTGTAATATATTCAATGATTAAAGATAGCTCCTTGTACTTACTGTAGCCTAAATAACAACATAAGTAACAAAGCTATAATCCTTAAATTTATATATTTTTTATTCAGTGCTATTCATAGACCTATAAAAGCAGTTTGGTTTCAATTAATGATTTTGTACTCTTGCAACACTGTGGGATATGTGGAAATATATTGAAAATAATTTTCTAAAACATATTATCTGTTCAAGTAAGACGCAAAACAGCTGTTTCCATCAGTAACCTGTAATCTGCAAATTATCATTACCTGAATGCAGACACCTTATGATTAGATTTAGATGACTAACCTAAAGAAGATTTAAAGCTTTAGCCAAGTCTGTTTGTTGTTGGAAACTCGTTAGGGTTTCTACTTTAAAGCTTAGTTTATTTGTTACATTTTATCAAATATTTTTTTGTACACAGCTATAAAAACTTGACTATAATTTTTCTCCGGGTTTTTAGAATATTTTTTATGAGTTTTTTTGCAATGGTGAATATGATTGATAGATAGATATATAGATTAGATTGATATCAAAATATCAAGCAAAGGCAAACGCCGTTTTTTTTTCTTCTAAAAGTACGATCACCCATATTAACATTTTATCTTAAAATGTTTATTTACGGCTGATTTACCAAACGTTTTTTTTAAATTAATTTGACCAATAAAACAAACACACCAAAAGCCATATTTAAAACGTTAGTCATGCAGAATTGGCATCAAAAGGTTAACACACTTATCCATTTGTAATACATCCAAACACCAACAACTTTTTCAGCTACTATTGAGAACCTAGCAGGACTGTACATTGTGTACACACATATGTAATAAGACAGCATACACACATTAGTAAGACAATACAGATATCTTCTTGTTGTCAGTTGTTTGTGTCTATGGAGGTGATGTATGGTTTACAGTTTTTGCTGATCTTTGACAGACAACCAGGAGCTCTTGCATGAGTTTGCGAGATACTCATTTTATCAGCTAAGATGACAGAGTGTGGAGAATTATAATAGGTAAGCAGTAAATTCAAACATTTTAAAACTGAGCCACAAGCTTTGAAATATAGGGATTGATTTAGTATAAGTCTGGTGGACCTCGTCAATAATGTCCGCTGGACCTGGCTGCGAGCGAACAGCATACTCTGTCCGCATTTAACATTGTACAAGCATTGCACAAGCAATACTTGTGCAATGCTGACTCGTGCTTGCTGGCGGCCAATCGGTGGCAAACAGGTTAAGAAGCAGCGGCTCTGAAGCAGCTGTTGCCACTTGGTAAATGGAGCACATAGTGTTGACTTACAGTAATGTGTCTCTTTCTGATATATATAAAGGCCTACATTCCAGAGGTGTTGTTTGTTTTAATGGTATCATAAGCAACCTCAAAATTCCTGCTCCCTTCCTAATTTTTTTTAGTTGTTCACTAGAGAGGAAGAATAAAGACTATATTTATGATTTGGGTGACAATGTTCATTTCTATCAGATGTCTTAATGATTTTGGTGATAATTTTTCTGGCCTACTGAAACATCAGTCTCTGCTAACTTCTTCAAATGTGTGTTAAAGTGAAATGTGCAAAGGTTCTCATGCTATATGTTATTAATATTTATGGTATTACGTTATCTACATGTTATACTGAAAGATTAGCTTGTCCTTTGTAACAATTGTGATCAAAAATGTAACATTGACAAAAGCCATACAGTCAAATGAGTCTTCAAGAGGCAAAGGCTGCAAAATTTAAACACTCATTTGAAATTGGAAATCATTATAAATTGCTGCTGGAAATGTCTTGTCTTATGGTTTGGGTGGAATAACCGATGTAGCATTGTCACTATGCACTAGATAAAGATGTCATCTTGTGACAAATGCATTTAAATATATATATATTGATATAAATGGACTATCATAGGATTTTTACAGAGATTCAAGTGGCTGGTAATTTAAAAAGACCTTCAAAATGTCTGGTACATTGCACAGGAATTCTAATGAATTGGAACAGGCATTATTAGTAGATGTCCAGAACACAGTGCAAATACTTATTATTCATATTTAAAGTAACAAAAAATACTTTTAGATTGCAATATAAAATATTAAATTGTTTGTTGGTAATTATTAAAGGGACACTGAACCCAAATTTTTTTCTTTCATGATTCAAATAGAGCATGAAATTTTAAGCAACTTTCTAATTTATTCCTATTATCAAATTTTCTTTATTCTCTTCGTATCTTTATTTGAAATGCAAGAATGTAAGTTTAGATGCCGGCCCATTTTTGGTGAACAACCTGGGTTGTCCTTGCTGATTGGTGGATACATTCATCCACCAATAAAAAAGTACTGTCTAGAATACTGAACCAAGAAAAAAGCTTAGATGCCTTCTTTTTAAAATAAAGATAGCAAGAGAATGAAGACAAATTGATAATAGGAGTAAATTAGAAAGTTGCTTAAAATTGCATGCTCTATCTGAATCACAAAAGAAAAAATTTGGGTTCAGTGTCCCTTTAACATTGTCCCCTTTTCTGTACTTTAATTCTGATATTGAGCATTGCCCAATCCCTGTTAAAATAGGAAGTGCAGAATCCAGACTTAACATGCTATATTATCATTGGTTGTACACTCCAGTCACCTCTTTATAGCTGTCCCTGATTGGCCTCAGCTGAGAAGGAAACCAAAGTTACAATATGGTAGTGTGGACTGTTTTACAAATACTAAAGCTTTACACTTACTGTACAGCAGGGATAGGCAAGGTGTCTGTACACAGACACTGGTGTCCATGACTAGCCATTGCAGTGTCCACCACAACCTTAGTATATCTTTTCTTTCTGAGTAATTAATTGGAATAACAAAAAATATGTAGTGTGAATAAAGCTAGTGGCTTGTCAAGAGACTGCTAGCGATATTGGGTGATAAGTTATGGAATAAATAAAGCCTGAGTGAAATACTGGATGTGTATATGCATCAGTTTAATAACACCCAGCTCTATACAAAGACACAGTAGTGACACTTGCACATACATATAAGCAGACAAGGGCTGGTTATAGGGTCAGTGGTATCTTCATCAGTATAATAACACCAAGCACTATACAAAGACACAGTAGTGACACTGACTCATGGGTATAGCCAGAGGAGGGCTGGTTATTGGATCAGTGGTATCTGAATCAGTATAATAACACCCAGCACTATATAATGACACAGTAGTGACTCTGGCTCATGGGTATAGCCAGACAAGGGCTGGTTATAGGATCAGTGGTGTCTGCATCAGTATAATAACACCCAGTACTATATAATGACACAATAGTGACACTGGCTCATGGGTATAGCCAGAGGAGGGTTGGTTATAGGATCAGTGGTATCTGCATCAGTATAATATCACCCAGCACTATATAATGACACAGTAGTGACACTGGTTCATGGGTATAGCCAGAGGAGGGCTGGTTATAGGATCAGTGGTATCTGCATCAGTATAATAACACCCAGCACTATATAATGACACAGTAGTGACACTGGCTCATGGGTATAGCCAGAGGAGGTCTGGTTATAGGATCAGTGGTATCTGCATCAGTATAATAACTCCAAGCACTATACAAAGACACAGTAGTGACACTGGCACATGGGTATAGCCAGAGGAGGACTGGTTAGAGGATCAGTGGTATCTGCATCAGTATAATAACACCAAGCACTATACAAAGACACAGTAGTGACGCTGGCTCATGGGAATAGCCAGAAGAGGGTTGGTTATAGGATCAGTGGTATCTGCATCAGTATAATAACATCCAGCACTATATAATGACACAGTAGTGACACTGGTTAATGGGTATAGCCAGAGGAGGTTTGGTTATAGGATCAGTGGTATTTGTATCAGTATAATAATACCCAGCACTATATAATGACACAGTAGTGACACTGGCACATGGGTATAGCCAGAAGAGGGCTGGTTATAGGATCAGTGGTATCTGCATCAGTATAATAACACCCAGCACTATATAATTACACAATAGTGACTGTGGCTCATGGGTATAGCCAGAGGAGGGTTGGTTATAGGATCAGTGGTATCTGCATCAGTATAACACCAAGCACTATACAAAGACACAGTAGTGACACTGGCACATGGGTATAGCCAGAGGAGGACTGGTTATAGGATCAGTGGTATCTGCATTAGTATAATAACACCAAGCACTATACAAAGACACAGTAGTGACGCTGGCTCATGGGAATAGCCAGAAGAGGGCTGGTTATAGGATCAGTGGTATCTGCATCAGTATAATAACACCCAGCACTATATAATGACACAGTAGTGACACTGGTTCATGGGTATAGCCAGAGGAGGGCTGGTTATAGGATCAGTGGTATCTGCATCAGTATAATAACACCCAGCACTATATAATGACACAGTAGTGACACTGGCTCATGGGTATAGCCAGAGGAGGTCTGGTTATAGGATCAGTGGTATCTGCATCAGTATAATAACTCCAAGCACTATACAAAGACACAGTAATGACACTGGCACATGGGTATAGCCAGAGGAGGACTGGTTAGAGGATCAGTGGTATCTGCATCAGTATAATAACACCAAGCACTATACAAAGACACAGTAGTGACGCTGGCTCATGGGAATAGCCAGAAGAGGGATGGTTATAGGATCAGTGGTATCTGCATCAGTATAATAACACCCAGCACTATATAATGACACAGTAGTGACACTGGTTCATGGGTATAGCCAGAGGAGGTTTGGTTATAGGATCAGTGGTATTTGTATCAGTATAATAATACCCAGCACTATATAATGACACAGTAGTGACACTGGCACATTGGTATAGCCAGAAGAGGGCTGGTTATAGGATCAGTGGTATCTGCATCAGTATAATAACACCCAGCACTATATAATGACACAATAGTGACTGTGGCTCATGGGTATAGCCAGAGGAGGGTTGGTTATAGGATCAGTGGTATCTGCATCAGTATAACACCAAGCACTATACAAAGACACAGTAGTGACACTGGCACATGGGTATAGCCAGAGGAGGACTGGTTATAGGATCAGTGGTATCTGCATTAGTATAATAACACCAAGCACTATACAAAGACACAGTAGTGACGCTGGCTCATGGGAATAGCCAGAAGAGGGCTGGTTATAGGATCAGTGGTATCTGCATCAGTATAATAACACCCAGCACTATATAATGACACAGTAGTGACACTGGCTCATGGTTATAGCCAGACAAGGGCTGGTTATAGGATCAGTGATGTTTGCATCAGTATAATAACACCCAGCACTATATAATGAAACAGTAGTGACACTGGCTCATGGGTATAGCCAGAGGAGGGCTGGTTATAGGATCAGTGGTATCTGCATCAGTATAATAACACCCAGCACAATATAATGACATAGTAGTGACACTGGCTCATGGGTATAGCCAGAGGATGGTTGGTTATAGGATCAGTGGTATCTGCATCAGTATAATAACACCAAGCACTATACAAAGACACAGTAGTGACACTGGCACATGGTTATAGCCAGAGGAGGGCTGGTTATAGGATCAGTGGTATCTGCATCAGTATAATAACACCCAGCACTATATAATGACATAGTAGTGACACTGGCTCATGGGTATAGCCAGAGGATGGTTGGTTATAGGATCAGTGGTATCTGCATCAGTATAATAACACCAAGCACTATACAAAGACACAGTAGTGACACTGGCACATGGGTATAGCCAGAGGAGGGCTGGTTATTGGATCAGTGGTATCATCAGTATAATAACACCCAGCACTATAAAATAATGTTTTTAATTTCAAATGTACCTTGGTGTCCTTCACTAAGGTCTATACTTTGGAAAATGTCCGCCACAGCCTTTGTCTGTGCCTGTACAGAAATAGAAAAATACAACTGCATATAAATATCAAGTTAATCTTTAATCAGAACAATTAAATTAATTAGTGTTTGCCTGTAATATGTAGATTTTAAATCAATTGTAAATGACAGATATTTCATATTAATCTGCAATGGTATGTTAGTGAGAGGACCTATTATAATGTACCTCTATGCATAGATATACAGTCATAATTTATTGCCTGTGCACTGAATACCCAGTGTTAAGCATTACTGCATCTGCAATAAAACATATTTGGAAAAGTCCCTTATTCTGTAACTAATACACAAATTATTTTGAACAAAATACATTAAAAATATTCCCTCTTTAATCCCAATTAAAACACAAAAATTATGTAAAGTCCCTCCTGGTTTACATTTGCAGTGATTTTCCTCCCTTAAAATAGACCTTGATGGAAGAGCTTAATAAAGCACACAAAATCAATTTTGTTTTGTTTTAGTTAATTAATACCTTTACCATTTTACCATACTATTTTAGCATAAAACTATTAACATATTCTATTTATTAACATACCTTTCAAATCTCAGAATTTTGGTTTTCTTCAGACTATATTTATATTTTGCAGAGACTATAAATCTCACCAGATGAAAAAAACATGATTTGGGATAGAGTAGCTATAACAATAAAAATGTAACTAAAAAAACCTTTCTGACTGTGTTGCATAAACAAAACAAAATAAAGACCCACTAACTGGCTGAATTCTTAAAATCAGGCTTTAGACTTCCTAAAACGCTTGTGAGAATGCAATAAATGTAAAATTTATGTTCACTCCCTGGTGTATTCAATATTTTGTGGAAAAATATCTGCTGTGCAGCAAAATACAGGCGATGAGTGGATATTAATAATTTGCAGTAATTGTAAAAATATACATTTGCAGTACAGACTACATACACATTTTACATAAAGAGTTTGTAAAATATAGAACTAATCTGAAATGACATTTTATGGTTAAAATAGTGCCTTATAATAAATAAATAAAAAATAGAAGTAGTGCGTTTTTTTTAGGCTGTTCTAATGAGCCTAATATTTATGAAAAATGTATCTAAATATCCGTATCAGTTGTTATCCTATATTATAAAAGGCCAGGTATGTTTGTCCGATGCGGTCATGTGCAGTAGAGACTGCAGTGTGAAACAAACATACCTGGCTGTAAGAAAGGATCAGTAAGTTATTGTGCTATTTCTGCATGCCCCACTGCCAGTGGGGCAGTGCAGAAATAGTCTTGTAGAGCTACCCAAGCAGAGCTACCACTGCACTACAGAAAAAAAAATGTTGAGAGCCGCAGGAAAGGGAAGGAGGGAGGGAGAGGGGATCCAAGTGGATGGGGATTTTGGCCCATTTTGGCACAGGTTTTAGGAGTATATATATATAAAATAACTCATTGTGTAGTTCATTAACAAATCTAGACAGGCCAGAAGGCTTGTTTTTCCCACAGAAGACCTCTGAATTATATTGTTTCCAATGCAGTAAAAGATTCTGGGTAAGATATGCAAATGAGGATCACAATGACACACTTTTTTACTCCAAGTCTGCTTTTACGCATATATATATATAAGGGCTCAATGTATGATGCAGGGTAAGCTGCTTTTGAGCTGCTGTGGGGCAGGTTCGCACATGCTAGCCTGCTTCCCACAATGTAAGAAGCAGCAATCACCAGACTGCTGCTTCTTACACTCACTGCCACCTCTGAGTTGGCGGAGATAAATCACCCTGGAAGTGCAGGGTCTGCTGCCTATTAGATGCAAAGCTGTGTGGACAGATTTCTCAAGTTGAGAACCTTGTCTACATAGCCTTAGTAAAGGCTAGATTACAAGTAGAGCTGTAATTACCGCTCCCGCTCGCACGCTAACTATAACAAATGGAAGTAATTTTTTGGGGCTCCAGGGCTAACCTGACGCACGCAAAGAGCAGTAGTTAGAATATCGCAACCGCCTTAACGTACTCTCCCTTAGACTTCAACGGAGAAAGAAAAGTTGAAAAAAAACTAACACCCAAACTCACGTGCTAGCCCGAATCGGCATAAGCCCCCTACTCTAATAACTACCACCACAAAGAAACCCACTACACTATTAACCCCTAAATCACTACAACCCACAAAGAAAAGTAACTCACTACAATATTAACCCCTAAACCTCCATATCCCCCACCACAAAGTAATCCACTACACTATTAACCCCTAAACCACCACAACCCGCACACTAAAGTAACCCACTACAATATTAACCCCTAAATCACCTTAACCCCACCGCAAAGTAATGCACTAAACTAATAACCCCTAAACCACCACAACTCCCACCACAAAGTAACCCACTATACTATTAACCCCTAAACCGCTACAACCCCCACCCCAACCAACCTCTGACATCTAAACCCCCTAACCAGCTAACCCCCTATCCTAACACCCCCTATGTTACCCCCCAAAAAATAACCTTATCTGTAAAAACCTAAAAAAAAACTAACCTAACACCCCACCCCCCAAAAAGGCTTTCTAAAAAAAAACTAATCTAAAAATTGCACTGAAAAGGGCAGTTGGCTAGACATTTAGCTCTTTTGCTGCCCACAAAAAAATAATAAAAAAAACCTTAATAAAAAAAAAAACAAACAAAAAAATCCCTAACACTAAACCACAAAGGTCGTACTCACCAAAGTTAAATCTGGAAGGCGGCGCTCCATCTTAATCCCGCAGACAATCTTCTTATCTTCCCCCTGCACGCAATCTCAATATTTTCATCCATTTCTTACCTGCCATCCTTGACATACTCTTCATGCAGTCACCAGCTGCACACTAAATTTTGGTACAAGGTACTCTCTTTATATTGAGGTACCCTTGCATTCCTATTGGCTGATTTTACATTTCTAATTCAAATCGGTCAATAGAATGAAAGTTTTTTCTATTGGCTGATTTTAATTTGAAATTTAAAGGGGGTAACTTGCATTCAATATTCAGTGTGTGACTGTTGACTGCATGAAGAGGACATTGGGGACAGAAGATAAGAAGATGGATAAAGATATGAAGACTGCCACAGGGATGGAGATAAGAAGACCGTAGCTGGAATGAAGATAAGAAGACTGCCACCGGGATTCAACTTTAATGAGTACCATCTTTGGGGTTTAGTGTTGGGATTTTTTTTTTTTTTTTTTTTAGATTAGTTTTTTTTTTTTTTTTATGCCCAGCAAATGCTCTATTCTGGACAATTTTCAGGAGTAGTTTTTTGTTAGATAACCTATTTTGGGTGGTGTGGGTAATACTTGTAGTTTGGTGTTTAGTTGTTTTTTTATTTGAAAAAGAACTAAATCATTTTAGGGAAATGCCCTACAAAAGGCCCTTGGCATAACTGTTCTGTTTGTTGTTGTTTTTTGTAATTTGTTGTTTTCTGTAATGGTATTTTTTTTTTTTTTTTAAATCTGTAATGATAGGTTCTTTTTCTGTAATGTTATTTTATTTTTAAAGGTACAATTACATTTTTTATTTTTCAAATAAGGTTAGGTTTTTTTTATTTTAAAGGTAATGTTAATTTTATTTTTAAAGGGGGTAACATAGTGGGTGTTAGATTAAGAGGTTCACTTTTCGATGGGGGTTGTGGCGGTTTAGGGGTTAATATGGTAGTGGGTTATTTTGCTGTGGTGGTTGTTAGTGTAGTGGGTTACTTTGAGGTTGCGGTTCTGGCGGTTTAGGGGTTAATAGTGTAGTGGGCTACTTTGCAAAGTGGGTTGTGGCAGTTTAGGGGTTGATAGTGTAGTGGGTTACTTTGTGGTGGGGGTTGTGGCGGTTTAGGGTTTAATAGGGTAGTGGGTTACTTTGTGGTTAAGATTGAGCTGGTAATTTAAACAGTGCATCACTTTTAATCTGGCCCTTAATAGGGCCCATATTAGCATGCTTATTTCTTGTTCACACTTGTTATATGCATATTAAATAGCTGAATTATTTATTTTACATTTATTATTTAAGTTACAAGATATACTGTATTCAGTTCTCTGTTTGTTTAAAATATTACATAGATCAAGAAATGCTAATATATGGAAATTAGCTGTTTCTCATCAATTTTTAAACATGAATTTTTACTACATGGCCATTTGTAAAAAGTCTGAACAGTTGTAGTTAGACACTTCAAAATATTTATACAAAATATGTATTTTAGCCACTAAACAACCCCCCCAAAAAAAAATATTAAAATAATTCTACTCTACAATTTATTTATGTTTTACATTCTAGTACAGATTACGAAATAACAGCCAGATTATGAGTTTTGGGCGCTATAGGGAAATTAACGACTGATTGCAACAGCCAATAGGATTTTTCCTCTTTAATTCCTATTCTCTGATAGAAATCTTTCAGCCTATAGGAATGTAAGGGACGCCGTCTTGGATGACGTCACTTAATGGGAACCTTCAGTTTACGGCGGTGAACGTAAGAAGAGGATGCTCCACACCGGATGTCTTGAAGATGTCTTGAAGATGGACCCGCTCCGGGCCGGATGGATGAAGATAGAAGATGCCGTCTGGATGAAGACTTCTTGCCGCTTGGATGAGGACTTAGCCGGCTGGATGAGGATGGATGTCCGGACTTCAATAACTGTAAGTGGATCGTCAGGGGTTAGTGTTAGGTTTTTAAGGTTTATTTGGGTGTTTTTTTTAGGTTAGGGTTTTGGGCAATTCGTAAAAGAGCTAAATGCCCTTTTAAGGGCAATGCCCAACCAAATGCCCTTTTCAGGGCAATGTTTAGCTTAGGTTTATTTAGATTGGCCATTGGCAGTTTAGTGTAGGCTAGGGTTTTTTTTATTTTGGGGGGGGGGGCTTTTTTGATAGGGCTATAAGATTAGGAGTAATTGGTTTTTTATTTTTGAAAATTTTGTTTTTTATTTTTTGTAATTTAGTGTTTATTTTTTTGTAAGTTAGTAAATTGTATTTTATTAATTTAATTTATTTCATTTTACTGTAATGTTAGGTTTTAGTGTAAGGCAGGTTAGGTTTTATTTTACAGGTAACTTTGTATTTATTTTAACTAGGTAGCTATTAAATAGTTAATAACTATTTAATAACTAGTCTACCTAGTTAAAATAAATACAAACTTACCTGTGAAATAAAATTAAAACCTAAGATAGCTACAATATAACTATTAGTTATATTGTAGCTAGCTTAGGTTTTTTTTACAGGTAAGTTTGTATTTAGTTTTAAATAGGAATTATTTAGTTAATAATTGTAAGGTTTATTTAGATTTATTTTAATTATATTTAAGTTGGTGTTATGTTTAGGGTTTTGTTAGGGTTAGACTTAGGGTTAGGGTTACGTTAGGGCTAGGATTAGGGGTTAATATATTTATGTAGAGTTAGTGACATTGGAGGTCAGAGGTTTAGGGGTTAATAATATTTAAATAGGGTTTGCGATGCGGGAGGGCAGCGGTTTAGGGCTTAATAGGTTTATTATAGTGGCAGCGAGGTTCAGAGCGGCAGATTAGGGGTTAATAAATTTATTATAGTGTTTGTGATGTGGGAGTGCCTCGGTTTAGGGGTTAATAGGTAGTTTATGGGTGTTAGTGTACTTTGTAACACTTTAGTTATACATTTTATGGTACAGCTTTGTAGCGTAAAACTCATAACTGCTGACTTTAGATGGCGGTACAGATCTTGTCATTATAGGGTGTACCGCTCACTTTTTAGCCTCCCAGGAAAACTCGTAATACCGGCGCTATTGAAGTTCCCTTGAAAAAGGACTTTTTAAAAAGTGCGGTACTGATGTGACGGCCAAAAAGGTGTGTGGTACACCTATACCTACAAGACTTGTAATACCGGCGTTTAGGGAATAAGCAGCATTAAGCCATAACACTGTTTTTTTCACTCACAATGCAAAACTCGTAATCTAGCTGTAAGTTCTTTGATACAATAAGCATGAAAAAGTAAACTATTATAGCAATGATTTTTTTTACAACGTACATTTTTTTGTTTTTTTGTTGTTGTTTTGTTTTGTAAACAAATTGATCACAATCCTTCAGAGTCAAATACAGTTAAGATTTTTTAATTTGATCTCCATTTGCCCACAACAACATTCGGAACTAATAATAGATGCTGGTCACTGAAATCCCAACAATGTACAAATAATTAATAGCATTTGGTTTGTGGCTTACTCAACTGTAATGGCATTGCTTCTCATTGAAATGAGTTCTATAATAATATTATTTATATTTAGTGTCTTGGATATATTTGGTAATGTTAGAGTCGTACTTTATTGTTTAATAAACTGCATTTGTAATTATTTGCATGTGAAAATCCATTAATAGTCAAGAATTTATATGATTGCCTTTAAATGTTTAATAGGATCCACTTCTGTCAATATGTAGTAAAAGTCAATGCCTATTGCAAATAAAAAGCACTGTGCTTTGAAATTGCAGAATAAAAGAAACACAGCTATTGAAGATATTAATAGAAGTGCTATAATAGCAGTAATTTCAGAGCCAGATAATTATTCATCTAAAATTCTCTAACCGTAAATCTGAGTCAATAAATTTGTTTTGATTGTTCAATTGCTGATCCAGGAACACTGATAGCTGTCAGTGCAATTACTAGCTGTTGAGATTAAATAATGAGTTACTATTTGAAATGCAATTTAAATGTTGAAGACTGTAAGAGTGCTGGATATGTTTGTTTTAAAGTCCAATTAGGAAATACTCTTCCAATAGGCAGTTTTTATCTAAGCTGTGCTTATTCCAGTCTTTAGGTAGCTCATTATCACCTTGACTTTGTATTGACCAATCTTTGTATCTATGAGTGCTGCAGATCTTTAATTTCCTGTAGCCTTCATGATTGGTGGTGAGAGAAAAATCCATGTTACTGTGGAAATTCATTAATACATAATGGTCTTGGGAAACTATCTAGACTAATATATTGCACAGAAAAGACAATGACTAGTTAGTGCTAAATGTCAGAAACACTCAAACACCAGATGAGTGATCCCTTGGTGCCTTCCTCTATAGATTATCACCTTATCTTCCCATCTGTTTTGTATCTTGTTTTGCCTTGTAATAAAGGAGAAAGCATACAAGTCAGTCTACACTTTGTGTGCTTTACTGATCTCAAATCCCAAACATGTTTTCTTCTAAAGCCGACTAGCATTCAACTTATATCATTTATATATCAGTGACTATATTGTTTTACTAGTTGCAGAGTATTACATGAATGGGAAATAGCACATTTTTTTATTATTTTAAATAGTTTTTTCTCATTGAAACCACAGCCTATTGTTCTCAAGAACATGCTTATTCAAATGGACTTAGCTTGCAGGAAGAGCAGACTTCCTTATCTCCTTTCTTTATACACAAATGTCAAAACTTAGTTACTGAAATTTTCATTTGGTAGAATAAATCAATTATTTAATGTTGTGCAACTGGTATAACAAGTCTTTGGTGAAACAATTAAAGGGACAGTGTAATCAGACAAGTAGCTGATGTGTTCATTGTGTTCTAAGCATCTGAAAAAAACACCCTTTCAAATGAGCTGGGCTCTCTCTATCACTCCCAAAGGACAACCCTGTGAGGTTGATATCTGATATTGGCTCTTTTATAAATAGTTTTTCTAAAGATAATACTGCAGTATTCGTAGTTTTGAGTAGGGATGTGCATTTGTGACATTCGGGGAAAACCGAATGCCAAAGATGGCGGCCACAAGCAAATCCAGATCTTAGTGTGTTGTACTTTCAATTTCAGTTTCTGAATGCAGCCTGTAGCTACCATATTCGGTATGAATTTTTTGCCCAAATGAAACGAATGCACATCCCTAGTTTTTAGTATAGGTGATGGTTTCAACAGGCAAAAGCAGCTATTTCAAATGGAAAAAAAATAATTGTAAAAAGGATGTATTTGTAAACAATACACTCCACTAGGTGAAATGAATAATTGGGAACACATTAAGGGCCAGATTACATGTTGAGCACAAAATATCACTTCTGCAAAAGTAATACCTTAGTAATACCAGCACACACGCAAATGTGCGTTGGTATTACAAGTGAGATGCAATGCAAACATGACCTCACATTCGCACAGAAGCATTGCGCTCACAAGAGCATGCTTCCATAGGCTCCAATGACACAGCATGAAACTAGTGCAGCGCAGGGGGTAAGTCACGCAGTGATGGGCAGCAAATATAAATATATATGTATATGAATATATACATATATAGTTATGTGTTAATATGTGTAAATATACATATTAACACATAAATATATATATATGTATAAAAGCATATACATATATATTTATAGCATACACACAGTCCCCCATAGACCGCAATGCAAAGGCATTTTTCAGTGCCATATTTTTTCTAACACCCCACACCCGCCAACTTTAGTCCTTAAAAACTGCTTTGTGCAGTTTGAAAAAAAAAAAAAAGATGTTCATATTTTATTTTAAAAAAAGGCACACTACGCTGTATTTTGGGAGCAATTGGGGAATATTTAAAAAAAATTAACCTGGGTAATTTTCTGAGTGCTATTTGCTACAGCAAGCTTGCAATAGCAATAACCACTTATAGTCACTTGTAATGTAATTTGCCCATTTACGAATGTGCAATAAATAAGTGCTCCACTTGTAATCTAGCCCTAAAAATAAAATAAATACATTTGCAGTATCATGTCCCTTTAAGTTAGAAAACATTATGCTATGGATTTATTTATTTGACATACGTATAGATAAACTACATTTGCAAATTGAATGTGGGTATCCTAAGACAAAGGTAACATGTAATAGGGGTAGAATTGATGGGCCTTTTTGGTTCTTATCTACCGTAAAATTCTATGTTTCTATGACTGTAAAATAATTCAAAAATGCCTGTAACATGCATAATGCTATCCTAAGGAAAGAGACTGATTTGATCATACCATGACATAGCATACTAATTAATATGCTTATTAGCTCACTAATATTCTTAGTATAAAAAAGAACTGTGCATGGGAAGTTACTGTATATGTTTTTATACTAGGATAGTACTATACATCATATTATAGAATCTGGAATCTCCTTGCATTCATAGTGCATAAGGCATATAAAGATCATGCACATGTGATTAAATTGTGACATGCCTTTCCTAAAGGGAAATTAAACTCAACAAAAAAAAACTATCATGTGTACATTAGAAGGTCAGTCCCAGCTTTATCACTGGATTGTGCCATGCCCCATAGTAATAGAAAGTATTTTTCAGCACTAGAAAGAGTATTTGTTTGTTTTTTGGAAGAAAAAAAGAAAGAAGAAAACAAAAATGTCTTTCTTTTCAAAACAACAAAAAATGTTTTCAATTTCATCTCTAATACGGTTCTAATAGGTTTCACGGTCTAATACAATATCCTTAGTTCTGCATCTGAATGTATGCTAATTAATATTGATATTCTGTACATGACAATGTGTTATATGCCGTTACAAATTGCATTGTGTGCTACCTGCAATAGTTCTTGCCAGATGTCAAGCCTCTTTAATATTTAATTGAAACATCTATAATGTTGTGCACAATATTTGAGAAATCAATTCAACCAATATTACTATATGTGTTGTACCGCATAGGGACCAAATAGTAATACAGTTATTATGTTTGTTTTCCTTCATATCCCACACTCAGTTGACCTGCTAGATCTGAAATGTCACCTTGCACAAGCATATCCATTTGTCATTTTAAATTTTGTAGGCATTTTTTTTTTATTTTTTATAAAACAGTGTTAAATAATGTAAATGACTTGAATTACAGAGTTGTGTGAATGCATTCATTTTGCATAAATCTTTAGCTTAACCATTATGGGCTGCATCATGCAGCAGGAGCTGTCAGGAACTTTACAATGATATCTTCACTATCCTTTCCCGAAACTGTCATTTGAACTGCAGACAGATGTTAGCAGAGTCGTGAGCTGTTCAGAGACCTCAGCAATGTGACTCCTGTCTTCTTCTAAGCAAAGTGACATGCTTTCTATTCCTTACAGCATATTAGTTACATACTGTATATATTGCTCTAAGAATACTACATATATATATAGTTAAGCAAATGGAATATTAGCCACAATCGTTAATAGGGAAGAACTCTAGTATAGTTAATAGAGCTTGTTGGAGAAAGCTTGTTCATGTTTATTTAGTTCTGCAGAATACGCAGAAGGTATCTGTGTGCGACTGAACATGTGCGCTTGTTACTGATTTAATAGTACCGACTTATATAGAACCTGCAGTGTTTTAGTAAAGATCTCAAGTTGTTTATTGCATTGTCTGTTAAGCATATAATAATTGTTAAAGCCTTTGTTCATATACATAGAGGACCATTTATCAAGCTCCGTATGGAGTCTAAAGACCGCTGCTCCATAACCCTATCCGCCTGCTCTGATGAGGCAGACAGAGATCGCCACAATTCAACCCGATCGAGTACGATCGGGTTGATTGATACCTCCCTGCTGGCGGCCCATTGGCCGCGAGTCTGCAGGGGGCGGTGTTGCACCAGCAGCTTACAAGAGCTGCTGGTGCAATACTGAATACGAAGAGCGTATTGCTCTCCGCATTCAGCGATATCTGTCAGACCTGATCTGCACTGTCGGATCAGGTCCGACAGGCATTTGGTAAATAGGCCTCTTTGTCGGATATTGCCAATATATACTTCTCCATTAACCGCACTATCATTATATGAGAGGAGCCCCCGCACTCAGAAAACACCAGCCGAACATCCGATAGAATAAAAGTCAATTTATTAAAGACATCATTAAAAACATAGTTTTAGTTCATGAGCGTAACAGGCGAACTGCTTAGCAGGTAAACAGAGGCTGCACGGCATACTCATTTCTTGCGGTTGCGCACTTGTTCACTGCCTTGTGGAGACTTGCATCTCTGTACTGTTTAAACACATTTCTCTTAAAGAGACATACATCAATAAAAGAAAACTGAAGTATAAATAAATACCTCTATATAGAAGTTTAAAAGCTTGACAGGACTATACTAGGAATGGACGATAATATAAATATATACAACAAAACTAATTTAGTAATATAATTATAACATAACAAAAACCCCAGTGTAGTTCTGATTGATACATATTTAAGTTCATACAAAATGATCCACATATATTCTGGTGTTAAGACCTTTAGGGAGACTTGTTTGTAGAGAGAATATCCAAAACACTTCTCTTACACTTAATTAACCTTCACGGTCTCCCCCTCGACTTAACACCGGAACATGGTCAATTGCTTGCACTGAAAGCATACTTGAGTCTGAGTTGTGTAAATCCCTAAAATGACAAGCTATTGGTGTACTGCTTTCGGGGTCATCAATCGATCTTAAATGCTCCAAAAATCTTTCCCTGAGGGGTCTTTTGGTCCTGCCTACGTATTGATAGAAACAGACTTTGCATGTTAGTAAATAGACCACATGAGTGGTATTGAAGATTATGTTAAATTTAATATAGTGTTCCTTAGAAGTGGATGTTGAAGTAAACACACTACCCTCCACAACATAATCACGTCTCTAACCATGTTGGTTTATTATTGTTAGGTAACAAAAAAGGGGACACATCATTAACAATTGTTTTGCCTCTTTTTGATACAAAATTGCATCCCTCTTTGACTATTTCTTTTAAGATAGGGTCTGAGTAGAGAATGGGTATATACTCCCTGATAATGTTACAGATTTTATTTTACTCTTGACTATACGTTGGAATAAACAAGAGCTTTTTTTCTATATTTCGTGTTTTCTGCCTTTTGGTAAGTAACTCCTCCCTCGAGATCTGATTAACTTGATAGTGTGCTACATTTAAAGCTCTCTTATTGTAACCTCTTACTACTAACTTTTTAGTTAAATCAGCTGCATTTTTGTCATAGCAGTTGAGGAGCGCCTTAGGAATTTAAAAAGTACTCATCAATTTAGTGACATTACCCCTTTAGAAAGGAAATCTTTAAAAAATCTAAGCAATAATGAAAAGCTAGTGATCCGTGCTTCAGGTAAAGGGGGCAATGTAGTCGTTTTAGACAGAGACTCTTATTTGTCAGAATCTATGAGACAATTGAATGATATGGATGTATATGAGTGTTTATTGGAGGATCCCATTAAGAACTTTAAAAGCATTTTGGTAGGGTTAGTACTATATGCAAAGCATAATGGTTTAATAACTGCATCCACACAAGAATTTCTATTACCAAAATACCCGGCTAAACCAATTTTCCATAGTCTCCCCAAGACTCAAAAATCCCCCGGGACGTCCATCATAGCTGGAATAGGCTCTCTCAATGAACCACTTTCAGAACTAAACCGAACACCCCCCCCCCCCCCACATCGCAAACACTAAATAAAGTTTTTAACCTCTAATCTGCCGACCGGACATCACCGCCACTTTAATAAATATATTAACCCCTAAACCGCCGCACTCACAAACACTAGTTAAATTGTATTAACCCCTAATCTGCCGTCCCTAACATCACTGCTACTATGTTAAATTTATTAACCCCTAAACCTAAGTCTAACCCTAAGTCTAACCCCCCTAACAAATATAATTTAAATAAAACGAAATAAAATTACTACAATTAAATAAATTAATCCTATTTAAAACTAAATACTTACCTATAAAATAAACCCTAAGCTAGCTACAATATTACTAATAGTTACATTGTATCTAGCTTAGGGTTTATATTTATTTTACAGGCAACTTGGTATTTATTTTAACTAGGTAGAATAGTTAGTAAATAGTTATTAACTATTTACTAACTACCTAGCTAAAACAAATACAAATTTACCTGTAAAATAAATAATTAAATCGGAATTAAGGTAGGAAAAATCCTATTGGCTAATCCAATCAGCCAATAGGATTGAGCTTGCATTCTATTGGCTGATTGGAACAGCCAAGAGGATTTTCCATACCTTAATTCCGATTGGCTGGTAGAATCCTATCAGCCAATCGGAATTCAAGGGATGCCATCTTGGATGACGTCATTTAAAGGAACCGTCATTCGTTGTGTAGTCGTCGGTCTGGATGGATGCTCCACGTTGGCTGGCTTCAAGATGGACCCGCTCCGCTCCGGATGGATGGATGAAGATAGAAGATGCCGCCTGGATGAAGACTTCTGCCCCTCTAGAGGACCTCTTCTGCCCGGATCGGATGAAGACTTCTGCCCCTCTGGAGGACCACTTGTGCCCAGCTGGGTGAAGACGTCTTACGGTAGGGTGATCTTCAAGGGGGTAGAGTTAGGTTTTATTAAGGGGGGATTTGTGTGGGTTTTAGAGTAGGGTTGGGTGTGTGGGTGGTGGGTTTTAATGTTGGGGGGGATATTGTATTTTTTTTCCAGGTAAAAGAGCTGATTACTTTGGGGCAATGCCCCGCAAAAGGCCCTTTTAAGGGCTATTTGTAATTTAGTATAGGGTAGGGATTTTTATTATTTTGGGGGGCTTTTTTATTTTATTAGTCGGATTAGAGTAGGTGTAATTAGTTTAAAAAACTTGTAATTATTTTATTACTTTTTTAAATTTAGTGTTTGTTTTTTTCGTACTTTAGTTTATTTTATTTTATTGTATTTAATTGTAGTTAGTTTAGGTAATTAATTTAATGATAGTGTAGTGTTAGGTGTAATTGTAACTTAGGTTAGGGTTTATTTTACAGGTACATTTGAACTTATTTTAGCTAGGTAGTTATTAAATAGTTAATAACTATTTAATAACTATTGTACATAGATAAAATAAATACAAAGTTGCCTGTAAAATAAAAATAAACCCTAAGATAGCTACAATGTAACTATTAGTTATATTGTAGCTATCTTAGGGTTTATTTTATAGGTATTTAGTTTTAAATAGGAATAATTTAATTATAGTAATTTTATTTAGATGTATTTAAATTATATTTAAGTTAGGGAGGTGTTAAGGTTAGGGTTTATGGGTTAATAACTTTATTATAGTGGCGGCGGAAGATTATGGATTAATAAATATAATGTAGGTGTCGGCGATGTTGGGGGCAACAGATTAGGGGTTCATAGGGATAATGTAGGTGGCGGCGGTGTCCGGAGCGGCAGATTAGGGGTTAATAATAAAATGCAGGTGTCGGCGATGTTGGGGGCGGCAGATTCTTTTTCTAAAATTTACCTCTAAAAGTTTGAGCTTTCTAATACTGGAATTTTATCTTCACATGGGCAGACTTCACAAGCCTAACCCTGCTACATATATGTTCCTATTTAGCTTCAACAAAGGTGATAAGATGCTGCAAAACAATTCAAAACAGAATGGGCCATGCCTTGTTTTCACATTTGTCAGTAGGTAGTTTATGGTAGTTTATTGCAAGACTACAGAAAATTCTTCTAAGTACCAAGTGTTTGTGCCTTTAATCATGTATATCCACAGCACACATCATAAGAAACTAGTGGGTTCTCCCTTAACCATTCATGTATCATAAGTTGCAAAATAAATACTCTCCCATAGATGGGTATGATGAATTAATTTTACCTATACTCATCTATTTTTAACAAATCCCTCTTAATTTTTAAGCTTGTGTATATGTCTGTTGTACAGGTTAAAGTACAAAAATGATTTAGAGAATAAAAAATTGAACATAGGAAAACAATCTTTGTCTATGGAGTGCTAATTAACGCTCCTGCTCGAGCATTAACTGTGCTAGAAGTTCGGCTTTTTACGCTCATCAAGTTACACTCATATTATGAGTTCACAGTAAGCTCTTTTCGCACTTTCGCTAACCCAACGAGCGCAAAAAGATGAACTTAGAATATTGCATACTGTTCACTTATTCCCCCTTAGAAGTCAATGGAGAAAAAAAGTGCAAAAAACCATAACATACTACTCTTGCACAAACTTGATCGCATATTCTTAAGTGTGCTAACTCAACATGAAATTATGAATATTTCACATTCCAATGTTCTTTACATACAAGAATATGTTCTATTTATTCATAAATAAATATTTCTGCATATTTGATTTTTTTTTTGTATAATATATATTTATACATATATATATATATATATATATATATATATATATATATATATATATATATATATATATAAACATGATTATATATAGGTAAAAATATATACATATATATATAGGAATATCTATTTAGAACACATTGTGTTATATGCATTCAAATGTGACATATTTACATTAAATATACAGTATAACAGTTTATTAAAAAGTAATATTGCATAAATATGTTTTACATGTTTTCTTCTACTTAATTGCAAATGGCTCCAATGCACTTCTATATATGTCTATATATGTGTAAATATGTATTTATGTGTTTATATGTGTATATACAGTACTGTGCAAAAGTCCACCATTTCATTTGTTGTTTTAGCAAATTTTTTATGACCATCCATATTTATTTTTTGTTATCTTTATTAAGATACAAACAGCAAATACAGGAAATATGTACTCAAAATGTAACACCCCCCCCCCCACAAACACACAATTTTCAGAACAAAATGGCTTCTTCAGGCAAAAGTCAGTATTTAGTGTGACCTCCCTTGGCCCTAAGCACATCTTGAACTTTTGGGGAGACTGTCCTGAAGTTTTCTGAAGTAATCTTTTGGTATATCATACCAGGCTTCTTCTTTCAGCACTTCCCAGAGTTCTTCTTTTGATTTAGTTGTCTTTTATTTCTAGATATGTGCGATTCGTTTCAGATCGATTCAGAAATTCGGCAAATTCGGCGATTCGAATCGAACCGAATTTCCGAATTAAAATACTGCCGAATTACTGAATAAATCCAAATTACACCGGATTTATTCGATAAATTTGGATGGCCATGGATTACACTAGTATTGTACAGTATAAATCTAATCCCACCTAACACTTACCGAAATTCCGAATTTCCAAACCGAACCGAACTGAATTGAACTGAATTCAGCCAAATTTAGTACATAATACTAGTCTAATCGCACCTAAAACTTACCGAAATTCCGAACCGAACGAACCGAATCGAACCGAATCCAGCCGAATTTATTCGAATCCGAATGAATCCGAAACAAAACCGAACCGAATTTATTAGAATCCGAATGAATCCGAAACGAATCCGAACCGAATCGATTCAAATTTTTCCGAATCTGAATCGATCCGAACCGAACCAAATTTTTTCGCCATGCACATGTCTATTTATTTCTTTCTCTGTTGAGGTGATCCCATACTGACTCTATATTATTCAGGTTTGGACTCCAGTCCATGACTGTCAGAGTTTAATCAGCTGTTTTCTCTCCAAATATGATTTCTCAGCATTATCAATGTGCTTGGGATTTTTTTTTTTTTTAAAATAAGTTTTTTATTGAGGTAATGAACAGTAACAGATAAACAATACATATGTCCAGATACAAATCAGACTTGTAGAAAACATCTTTACAATTTTAAAGTATGAAATAGGCTAAGTCTAAAACATCGAGGTATTAGTAATATGGTTATACATGCCATGTCAGACCCACAACTATATTAAGTTCTGGCAAAGAATCCAAAAGTAAATCTAAGGTGTGGATCATGAAATGTATAATATATAGTGTGGAAAGTTATAATAAAAGACTTGCGTATGGCAGAGATGACTAACTGGGACATATAATAAGAAAAAAAACCTCATTTTATAATCTTTGACTTAATACATATAAGAATGGTCCCCAAATTACTGTGGAGATCATAAAGTAAGTTATCTATTCAGAGTAAATTGTGGTAAGATGGGGGTTAGTATAATGGTTTTGTTTTGGGGAAAGGGGGATTCAGCGGGCAAGAGCCGCTCTGGTTAAAAAAAGGGGGGGAAAGAGGTGGCGTGTCCGGGTGTTTGAGGGGCACAGTATTGTTTTTACGCTATGGTTTAGTAGGATCTCTATTGAGCTCTTTATAAACTTAATGGGATGGGCAAAGGGGTGGCTGAAACATAAATTCCTCCTAGAATATCTAAAGTCATTCTTAGGTTTTATCAAACTTATGAACTGAATGAAGGGGGATTAGCATATGGAGCGGAGATTATATGGACTAGGGAGAGATTGGTTGGAGATTAGCTACTGATATAATAGAGCAAAATATATAGTAGGTAGTATATGGTATTTAAGAGCCAGATAATGATAGACCTTCAATACATATATATGTTAGCAATGATACAGAAGGCTCGTGGCCAGGCTATAATAACCAAGGATATGCTATGCATGAATTCTCCAAGGACTCCCCTCAGAGGGTTGCTATTTGGGCCTCTCACTCATGGGAACAGAGGATATGGAAATATCTTTTAGACTTAAAATAGTATGGAAGATAGACCTCTATTTTAACATGCTTTATAAATATACCCATATCTCTCGGTAAAACAATTTTCTGGTTGTATTGCAAGTACCAAGGTGTATAGCAGAGAGCTATTGTGGTGTGGTAGGGCTATGAAAAGGTGGGTGATGAGTCTCTCTAGACTCCAATGAGTGTATATATGCATTACTATAATTATGTAGGGTGTGATATGTGGCTTAGGTAAACCACTGTTAAATAGGTGTAACAGTACCTATGTAAGAAGGGAGTTATAGTGAGTGATGTTGTGCAAAAGGTTAAAGAAAGGATTAAACAAAAAGAAAAACTGTGGCAGAAAGTAATATATGGATTTAAGGTAGTTTCCAATTAGATCCAGAAAAGCCCAGTTAACAGTAGGTTACCCATATATCCAGTTAGAATATCTATTAAAGAGAAGATTATACACAGTAGTTTGGGAGTGATAAACTATATACAAACTTCAGAGCAATAAACAACAAAATACATGACCATAGTAATATTAGTTCCTTATAGCATAGCTGTGAGAGTTTCCAAAAGGGGGATAAAGTTCTGTTGTTGTGAACTAGATGCTATCTGGACTACTTGCTATCTAATACCTTGCGAGTCAGCTACATTCGCTCAGCAGGAGGTTACTATTTCACAGAACAGTATAGATGTTTACAAGTTATACAGGTATTAATCCTATGGAGAAGTTTGACAGCTGTGAGCACCAAGCAAGAACACAACGTTCCTCTGGGAAGAATATATAGTAAAGGGGAGCTATGTTGTGCTTTATTCACTTTTGTCATGGAATATACATACCAGCACTGCATAGTATTCTGGGTAATTAGGGGGCTCAGAGAGAGTGAATACCATATTCATCTAACATCTAGTATCCAATGATAGCCACTCTATAGCATACCAATGTGTGAGCAACAATAATGTGCAATGGGTGGGAATAGTATGAGACACTAAGGACAGGATAGAATAAATTAGTAACATGGGGGAACCTCAGGATTAACATTCCACTATAACTTTGGAGTATATGAGCTAAAAGTCTAATTGGTTATTACAGATAGCATACGAACAGACCTCCACTTTAAATTATGATATAGTTTAGAGATCCCCTGTATTTGCACAGAGGGCCCGTGTACATAAATCGTTGTGAGCTAGTCTTGTTAGTGGGATCTGTAAGGCATGTAAAGGAAACATTTATATAGACCTTTAGGAATACAACAATCGTTACTTATAGTACTAAATGAAGGGCATTACTGCACATGAGTATACAAATAAAATAAAAAGGAAAACAACAAGCTCAAAAATCAAACTTAATGTTAAATGAAAAAGACCTGCGATGAGGGGATGAAACGCAATAGGTAAAGAAATAAAAAAAACTAAGTGCACAAAAATGTCCCCTATTCCTGCAGGTCATCGTTCTTTTATATAGAAGAGAAAAAAGTGAGACCCTCAAGGTTTAATTTTCTGCAAGGCGATCAGGGAAGCTTCAGTTTTGGTGCTTGGGATTTTTATCATGCTGAAAAATAAAACAATTCCCATTCAGGCACTTTCCAGAAGGAACGGCATGGATGAATTAAAATCTCTCTCTACTTTTCAGCATTCATGATCCCATCAATTTGGACAATATCGCCAATACCACTGGCAGAAATGCAGCCCCAAACTAGGAAAGACCCTCCATCATGATTCACTGAAGGCCACAATCACTCATTCTTCCATCTCTCTTTAATTTTTCTTCTCACATATTGTTGACATTTGAACCTGAAATTTTCAAATTTGAATTTGTCACTCCATAATACTATTTTTTACTGACCTTCATTCCAATCTTTGTGAACTTTAGCATATCTTAGCCTTTTCACCCTGTTCCCCTTCACAGAAAAAGTGGTTTCTTGGCTGCCACCCTTCCACAAAAAAACATTTCTGATCAAGCTTCTTCAGACTGTAGAAGGGTCAACTTGGTATCCTGATGAAGCTGCCAGATACTGAGTCAGGTTTTTGCTGGACTTCTTCCAGTCTCTCTCAAAAAAAAAAAAAGTTTTCTTGGCCTTCTAGTCCTTAGTTTTGTCCTTGACCTCTCCCGATTCTTCAAATTTCTTTATAACAGCTGGAATACCACATCATTCTTGAGTATCCAGTTTGTATGCTGATTTCCCTTTGAGAGTGGCCTTGCTGATGCAAAAGTATGATTTCAATATCTGTCAAATTCTTTGATTTTAAATTGAATTATGTGATTGAAAGTTGGTCTTATTAGCAAGCTTCCAATGAAGTAAATTCATTTCACATGTGTATGTAATTCTCAAGCATGTCTTGCACAAACCTTGTGTAATAGACCTTTTTCACAGCAGTCATTTGACATGAATTAGTAGGGCAAATAAAGGTGTTAGCAATGACAATAATTAGGGTTCCATTCCATTTAGGTTTATGAGAGCCAGGTTCCTGCTATTGCTTAAATGTAAGTGAAGGTCACACTAAATACTTGCCACTTTAGCCTATAGAAGCTGTTTTTCCAGATTTTTTTTCCTGATTTTAATACTGCATACTAATATCCTGTATTTTCTGATTGTATTCTAATAAAGAGTTTAATAATATATGGTCATTATTCCTTTGTTAAAACATCAAATCTAATGATAGCCTAAGACTTTTGTACAGTACTGTATGTCTGCAAATACATATATACAAATATATATATGTGTACACATATCCCTCCACTTCCTGCATGTGAAACCGCCAAAAGCATACATCATATCCGGTATTGTAAAATGAACATTGTGAAACTGGAAGCATATTAACCCTTTCCAGTCCGCTTGCAGTCCAATGTCAGATATACTCCGGCATGTTCCCTCTAAGGTGCCGAAGTTCTCAGTGACGTTACCAGTGATCGGAGCACAGAGCCACAGCTAGGCTAGATGTGGTGCTGTGCACTCATCACTGGTACGAGAAGGACACCCGCAGGCATGAGGACCGCTGCAGGGACCCGGGGGGTAAGGGGAATGACCGAGGCACAGACGGCACCGGTCAGTAGCCTCATTGCGACAGCACGCTCAGCAATCAGCCAGAGATTCCCCGCTGTCCCTGAATGGGGAGAAATGAGAGGCCGAGATGGGATGGCAGCCCAACCCTGACAGATGTATAGGCTAAAACCCCTTAGTGTTGTGTGCGAGGGATCCAGATATGCTGAAAGGCTATGCCTATTTATCAAGCTAATGTCTCTGTGGATATATATATATATATTTAAATATATATATATATATATATATATATATGGTATAATGTGACACATCACCTTCCTATAATAAAATAACTGCACACTTTCCCATCTGTATCCCTAAGGCTGCTGGTAATAAAATAAATAAGACCTGCTGGTGCACGTATTAAGAATTAATAGGACCGGAAAGGGTTAAGTACTTTCTGGTAATTAACGCTGTGACAAAATTATATAAATCATAAGGCATAATTGCCAATTCTTGTTGTGTGCTTAAATTAAACTCTTACACATATTGGGAACCATATAGATTGAGTGTATATACCATATTAATCACTCCTGCAGTCATGACCACCGACCTTGAAGTGTTTCTGTGAACTTCCGTTAAGGTGTCAAGCGGATATTGCGTCACTTCCGGTTTCGCATATTCTGGAACCACATTGTGTTAGCGCACTGTCCAGATGAAACACCACACAGTAAGAACACAATCTCTTGTGCTGTTTCGTCCCCTTATCATAATTCATTAATACAACACCCTTTATGTTAAAATGTTAACTGGAATAGTGAGTCGAACATAGACAGCAACTTAAATAACTAAAAAAATGTTGTGACAAACAGTGAATCAAAATACAGACATACAGGATTATATGCAAACACTAACAAATACACATCGTACTCCAGTTAAAACCAAGTGGCTGAGGGAACAGATAATGACTTTGATATAAGATTGTATTGATCCCCCACAGTGCTGAAGTATACTTAGCGTTGTATTTTGTAAAATGTATAAAGTAGTGTTGTGGCTAGGAGCCCTGTAGCAATTTGCAACTCTAATGGAACTGTGGGTGTGTATTGAGATAGTTGTCGATCCACTGTAGGGTTTTCTTTGTTCCATCTTTAACCCATTTTTCATGTATTTTTTTATGTGGTGTTTGCATATAATCCTGTATATCTGTATTTTGATTCACTGTTTGGCATGACATTTTTTTAGTTATTTAAGTTTCTGTCTATGTTCGACTTACTATTCCGGTTAACATTTTAACACAAAGGGTGTTGTATTAATGAATTATGATAAGGGGATGACAAAGCACAAGAGATTGTGTTCTTACTGTGTGGTGTTTCATTCGGACAGTGCACTAACACAATGTGGTTCTGGTATATCTGAAACCGGAAGTGACATAATATCCGCTTCACACCTTAACTGACGTTCACAGAAAAACTTCACGGTCGGAGGTCATGACTGCAGGAGTATATTAATATGGTATTATTACCATGGTATATACACGCAATCTAGATGGTTCTCAATATACCTATGAGTTTAATTTAAGCACGCAACGAGTATTGGCGATTATGCCTTATGATTTATATAACTTTGTCACAACGTAAATTACCCAGAATGACTTAATATGCTTCCGGTGTCACAATGTTAATTTTACAATACCGAATATGTTGTATGCTTTTGGCGGTTTCACACGCAGGAAGGGGAGGTATCACTTTATGTTTGCATAGTATTTAAGCACTGTTTGTATGTGTTATTATTGTTCTGAAGAAGGGGAAATAATTCCCCGAAACGTCAAAAAATTTGACTTTTGTTTTGATGAAAATCCTGGTTTATTACTGCATTTGCTATGGGGTTATATATATATATATATATATATATATATATATATATATATATATATATATATATATATATACACATGTGTATATATATATATATATATATATATATAAATATAAATATTCATTCATATACATTTTAGAGATGTTTATGTATGTATCTCTATGTTCAAGCCCTTTGCTGCCTTTTATTTTCTAACACTTGAGATCTCATGTGTTTGAGCCCTTATTACTTTTTTGTGCAATATTTTTTTTAAATATTTTTTATTACATGGTTTTATTATGAATGTAACTGTACTTTGTAATGTATGTTGATGTGTTTTGTGAAACTTTTTTGTTTCCCAAAACAGTTAACCAAGCTCTGAGGATGAAGTAATCATTCTCTAGCGTAAATCTCGATTGCACTCAAGCAATCTCGTTTATTTTCAACCTCTAATACCAGTGGTAAACCTGACAAGCGCAAACACCTGCGATAAACCCCTTATTGTTCGCACTCAAACATTTGTGCTTCACTAGTTATCTGGCCCCTAATATATAAAATATAAACAAAATGTTCAGATTTCTATTTTTTCAGTTATTCTCAACAAAAACTAAAGGTGGAAGAAAAATAAAAAATGTTAGACTTGTAAAACACTAGACGCAAAATATTGCCTTTTCAACCTTAGAACTGTCAACCTTTTAAAATATATCAGGTAATTAATTATTTGCACAAACTGCCATTTGAACCATAAGTGCAAGTTCAAGTTGAGATTTTATCTGGAAACAAATGGATTTGGAGTTTAATTAAAATGTAATGTTTAAGTCAATTGATAAAAAGTTATGAATAAGAAGGAAATATAATAATAAGAGCAATAATAAAAGCAAATTATTATCTTATCTATATTCATGTTACTAATTAGAACATTATACTGCATGACTTTAAAATAATACACCATGTAATTGACAGCTGACTTGAAAATATCATATAAATATCTCTATGTAAAAACAGGAAGATATCTTGCCTCAACATGTCCCCTCTAACAGTAACCACATCCCGTTGTAGGGATGTAAGTATCCAATCTGAATTCTTGTCTTGGGACTAGCTAGGGAGAGTTTATGAAGTTTGCTCTAACATCTTGTGACACTGTTGTTGAGTCACAAGAAATAATAGCAAATGGCAAAATGAGATCAAACCAAAGAGAAATATAAACTTAGCATTGATAAAAGAGATTTATGTATTGTTAAGATGTCCATTTTAATAATAACACAACTAATGTTAAAAATATATTGGTTATCATTCTATAATCTCCTAAGTGTTTGCAAGATGTGATGTCCAGGTGCTGGATTGTTTGGCATATAACGAACCACTTGTTCCCCTACAACCCTTGCTATTCAGTAGACTATCTTATAGTATTCTGATGATTTGCTTCCTTCACTTTTCATTTGCTTGCAACATTCACCAGAAGATTGCAGGTTCTGTTTTTGAATAGAATTTTGAAGCCTATTGATAATGTATTTCCAAATAACTAAAGTATCTTTAATCTTAGTTACTTTTATATGTACATCATAATAGAGATCATCAGCTATAGTTGGTAAATGTGTGTTTGTAAGGACTGTGTATTGGTGGTCTTCAACCTTTGTAATTATTATGTTGGTAATCCTCAATGGAGCACATTATAATGAGTATTACATGTGGATTGTAGTAAATATCTCATGGGGAATGAAGTAAATTCTATCCTATAGCATATATATTTAAAATAGATTAAGGAACATAGAAAAGAAAATTCACAAGGGAGCAATATCTCTGTTTATTGAATCCAAGACCTTGAGAATTATATGTTTTGATTTAAAGTCAATTTATATTTAATACATTTTTGGACAACTTTAAAATTATGGTTTGTTGCAATTGCTATAATCTAAAATACAAATATATGTTATATAATGTATGTAAAATAAATATTAATGTCTTCGTATGCTTTTTGAACTTCATTAAATATTATAGAATAATATAACACACTGAGCAGTATAATATTTTTCCTAGGTCCATTATGATTGTAAGATAATTAATTTTTAATGTAGGTTTTTCGACCTGTGTTGTAATATTTACTGTATGAATCTCTGTGAAATTAATATAAATGTACTGCATGGATAATAATGGAAAATCAAAAATATTGCAAACAGCACAGAGTGCAAATGGCTGTGGAAAGAAAATCTAAATTCTATTGATTTATCAGGGTCTGCTTTATTGGTATTCATATAATTATATTGATATGTTGGAACAGCTATTATCTGAGAAATAATGTTAAATGGCACAGAGCAATAGAAATCCGACCAGCACTTGTGTGTAAGGGGATAATTAATAAAGAAAATATAATAATATATGTTATAGATGGGAAAAAAACAAGATTGTTGAATAGTCTGTAAAAAAAATACTGTTAACTTAGCACACGATAAACATCAGACACGTTGATATTTTAGCTACCTTCCATTTTACATCATGCAGTAATTGTGCATATTTTGAATCTCAAAAATTCGATTGATTAATAAAACAAGTTAAGATTGATATACCCTAGTGAAGTGTGATAAACACACTATATGGCTTAAAGGGACATTACACCCAAAAATTTTTCTTTCATTATTCAGATAGAGAATACAGTTTTAAACAACATCCCAATTTACTTCCATTATCTAATTTGCTTAAAGGGCCACTGTAAGTAAATATTTTCTATGCCTGTTAGTAACTAACTACCCCAAATACGCTTTTTATCAATAGCATTTCATTAACATATCTCTACCGTATATCAGAAATCTTGTCTGCAAATTTAATTGTTTTCCAAACCCACTCCGTGGGTATCCTTTGCTCTGTACCAATCTGTTTACAATACCTAGGTTTCAAAATGGCGCTTTAAACACAAAGTTATTGGTTTAAGTATTTTGAACATGCAGTGCTGAAAATAGTGGGCAGGATAACGTGACATCATCGGCGAATAAAAGATATAACTTTTAGAACGTTATGAAACTTCGTTTTGGAGAAAATATAGGTCAGTAGGTTTTAATTAATGTTTATTAACTTTAATATGTTAGTTGTTTAGCTTAAAAATTATAACAGAAAGTAATCCTTTAATTCTTTAGATATTCTTTGTTTATGAAATATCAATGCACATGGGTGAGCCAATCACATAAGGCATTGATGTGCAGCCACCAATCAGCAGGTTCTGAGTCTATCTAGATATGCTTTTCAGCAAAGAATATCAAGAGAATGAAGCAAATTAGGTAATGGAAGTAAATTAGAAAGTTGTTTAAAATTACATGCTCTAGCTAAATCATGAAAGAAAAACAATGGGTTTAATGTCCCTTTAAGGTTTGTGGACAACTGACCTTATGACATATATGAGCTTGTTGCACTTCCCATTTAAAAACCATGAGCATTAATATGAATTTGCCCCCCCCCCCCCCCACTTGTAGTTATAACAGCTGCTAATACATGGGGCCCTTAAATGAGTATTTGCTTGGAGGGCTTTTCCATTAAAAACATCTACAGCCTTATTAAATGTTTCTTCATTTTTCAATGTAATGAACAATGGATAAAATGGTAAATGATAGATTGATATAGATAAATAGATAGATAGATAGATAGAAAGATAGATAGAAAGAAAGAAAGACAGACAGACATATAGATGGATAGATAGACAGAAATTTAAAGAGGTGTTTGATAGTGGGGTCTCATGTAGAGTGGTGTTTTAATTAGCAGGTCGTTGAAGTCTCCTTCTTAGCTTTACTCCTAGGCAAAACCGGAAACAATGTAATAGTAAAGTTTTAAGAAGCTTTATTAAGCAATTAAACAGAAGCTCTCTACACAATATAGTAAAAACAGAAACAACAGGAACATGGAAGTAGTCCTGGAGCCATGTGGAACATTCAATGACTATCAATTAAAGACAGTAATGCAGGACACTTGTGTAAGCAGACTTCTGACCAGGCCACAGAACTGTAAGCAGGATAGACACATATTAATCATGCTGAGTAACAGTTCCAGGAAATAGTGCAGGATACTTGAGACACACAGCAGATAGAAGTAATTTGTCATGCTGAGTAATTGTTCCAGGCAGTAGTGCAAGATACTTGAGACACATAACAACCAGAAGTAAGGTGTCACGCTGAGCAACCATTACAAGCAAAAGTGCAGGATACTGGAGATTAAAAGCAACTAGAATTAAGGTATCACACTGAGCAACAGTTCCAGGCAACAGTGAAGGAGTCAAGAAGTGATGCACAAAATAGCCAGAGGCAACAAGCAGAACCAAAAACAGTCAGCTGTAAAATCAGCAAGTTCACAAGCAAGGGGTATACTAACAAATATCTTCACAAGAGCACTGCAAAACACAGTTACTCAGTGCCAGAGTAGCTGAATTCAGAGGGAATCCAGAGATTAATAGTCTACTAACTAACAATAAACTACTGGTGTGCAGATAGAATACATGGCTGCACACACACAGCACATTAAGGACTGGAATGGTTAGAACCCTTTGGTGACTGAGAACCAGAGAACTAAGCCAGGAACAGACAAAACCAATTTCCCACCTCAGAAGCAGCCCTAACATCTGTGCTAGGCTAAACATCTTCTTTTAGCAAAGATGCTAGCACAGTTCCTGATGATAGATAGATAGAGAGATAGATAGATCCCAGACACTACTAAAGCAAAGCAGAGGTAATTACAGATGACAATAATATCTAGGTACTGGCATCACCAACTCAGCATGTGCCTCAAATCCACACAGGACAGGAGTGGATTTGTACAAGTAAGGATGTCTCATGGTAAGTGGTGATGAAATCCAGGAATCCACTAGCTAAAATGCCTCTCTCCCATTGATCAAGGGTGAGGTTGAAAATAAATTATTAGATATGGGCCATAATTATGTCTTTATAGTTAGTCAGTTGACAGAGTGAGGTCTTGGTACTTAATAAATAAAAATGAGTAGTTTATTTTTCCTTCTGTGCATTTCATTTCAGCGCTGTGGAATCTGTTGGCGCTCTACAAATACCTGATAATAATAATAATAATTTGGGTGCAACATAATGAGTACATTAGAAAATGTATATTTCCAGATATACTGAGAGTTTGTTATTTCTGAGTAAACCTAGAAAATGTTGCCTTGTTAATGCCATAACATTGCTAAGAAAGTTGTCTAAAATCTTTCCTAGGAAAATCCAGTCAAATTAATTCACTCATTCAAATGTTAGGAGCCTTAAAAAAACAGAATCTAACAGCCCATGTTCATTAAAACTTAAATTATAACACAAAAAGTATCCTGTTGAAGCCTAACAAATCACTGAAATATCTTCATCTTTTAAAATTCAGAGCAATTTTTTATTGTGGGCGCTTTAAAATTTATTATGCGTCTGGAAACAATATGTATTTTCTAAACACAATGGTGGTTTGCACATTTTAGAGCGGTACTTAACACTCCTGCTCAAGCGTTAACTCCGCTAGAATTAAACTTTTTGCGTGTGTTTGGTAGCGCCCATATTACAAGTTGAAAGTAAACTGTTTTCGCTCTTGCGCTAACCTGATTCACTTAAAACACTGAACTTAGAAAACCATGATAACGGATTCCCCCATAGAAGTCAACTGAGTGAAAAAGTGGGAAAAAACCCTATTCGCTCGCAAACACGATCACATATTCTCAAGTGCACCAACCTGACATGAAAATATGAATATTTCACATTCCAATGTCCTTCATATAGAATATGTTCTATTTATTCATAAGTACAGATATATATATATATATATATATATATATATATATATATGTATATATATATATATATATATATATATATATAATAGTTTATATACATATATTTATATAGGAAAACAAAGGATACTCAGGCACTTCATAAGGTAAAACGTTCTTCAAATTTATTCAAATCTTTTCATAGTAAAAACAGACAGTAAATGTCAAATAGTAAAAAAAGTCTCCATTACACTCAATTGACACTAGCACATACAAATCAGTAAACGAGGACTGCTGGAATCCTGTACAGCAGACGTTTCGTGCTTCAACAGCACTTGTTCACTGCTCCATATATCCATATATACCTATATATATATATATATATATATATATATATATAGGTATAGATATACACAAATATATAGAAATATCTATTGAAAAATACACAGAACACTTTTCCCTATGTGAAGAACATTGGAATGTGAAAATATTTTAAAGAAAATACACAGTTAAATACTTTATTAAATATGAATATTGCATAAATATGATTTTTCATATTTTCATGTACTTAACTGCAAAGGGCTCCAATGCACTTTATATATATATATATATATATATATATATATATATATATATATATATATATATATATGTGTGTGTTTATATGTGTATATATGTCTGTAAATGCATATGTACACATATAAGTACATATGTACACACATATAAATACAATCATATACATATTTAGACATGTATATGTATGTATCACTATGCTAAAACCCTTTGAGACGTCATATTTTTGAGCCCCATAACTTTTTTGACAATATTTTGACAATATTTTCTTTCAATCATTTTAATTAGTTATTATGAGTTCAACTACACTTTGTAATGTATTTTTGGTGTGTTTTGTGACACTTTTTTGTTTAGCAAAACAGTTAACCAGAGCTGTGAGGATGCGGAAATTATTCTAGCATTTACTTTCAACTTGTAAACCAGACGTGTGCAAACACCCCTTTTCGCTCATACATAACTGTTAATGCTCCACTCATAATTTGGCCCTTTATTTGTAAATTAAAGATTTTTTTTTTCTAAAAGTAAAATGCCTGACATGTTTATATTTATGAATATGCATACTTGCTGAATTGTTTGTGTCAGTGATTTGCCTGATATGCACATGGTCTACTGATGTATACTCATAGACCTATGAATATTTACTAAAAAAAGATAACTTTTCAAAATAGCATTTGTCCAAAAATAAGCATTTTACAAAATGCTTTTAATGGGATTTTAAATTCACTGGTGCATTTCAAATTCAATTTTACCTGTTCTTCAATGCTGTCATTACTACAAATAACATTGTTTTATCGTCAGCATAGCCACATCAATTACCTTTTTTAGCCTACTCTTAAATGTTTACAATTTTCTTTCTTGCTTTTTTTCTCAGTTCTTGTAAATTTGCTTCTGATTTGATTCTCTATCATTGTTTCTTTTCATTCTGGGATGTATTCCTGGCTATGTTGCCATCAAAACTCTTTATAAATTTACAATTTCTGAATCATCAAATTTTTGATATAAGATTCTTTAGGAATTGTGATTCGACAAGGGTCTATTTGTTGCACTGCTCTTGTCCTAGATTCTATATAGGAACAACAAAAAGGCTTCTGAAGGACAGAATACAGGAGCACAGAGACAATGTAACAAATAAAAAGGATACAAATGTTGCAAGACTCTTTGAGGGATATTTATCAAGCCGTCAAACGCTAAAACACTGGAATTCCGCAGCGTGATTTTGGCGAGCCTGATTCGACCTATTTATCAAAGCCTACAGACTGGCAAAAGATGAAATTTGTGACGTAACATCTCAATCCGACACAGATCGATGCTTACGTCATTACAGATGTTCCGGATACAAATTTTGCAAGTTATCAAATTTCTAACAGGTACGCTTGCCACTATTCTGGCTCAGCGTACCTGGTTGTCAATCCGCCACCCTGGAGGCCGCGAATTCCATAGGAATCAATGGGAGTCTGAAAGCAGCGAAAGCTTATGTTCGATGCTTCCAGATATCCCATTGATTTATATGGTAGAATAAAAGTTACATTTACACCTAACACCCTAACATAAGCCCCGAGTCTAAACACCCCTAATCTGTCGCCCCCGACATCGCTGCAACCTACATAATGTTATAAACCCCTATCCCACCGCTCCCCGACACCGCTGCAACTAAATAAATGTATTAACCCCTATCCCGCCGCCCACCGCAACTAAATAAATGTATTAACCCCTATCCCTCCGCTCCCGTACCCCGCCACAACTAAATAAATGTATTAACCCCTGGCCTCCCACATCACTACCACTTTCTAAACCTATTAACCCCTAAACCGCCAGCCCCCCACATCGCCATAAACTAAATTAAGCTATTAACCCCTAAACCTAACAACCCTCTAACTTTACATTAAATTTTAACTCATCCCTATCTTATAAGAATTAGAATAAACTATATTAAACTACTAATTAACCTACCCTAACTATTATCCTACAATTACATTAAACTATATTAAACTATTAATTAAAGGGACACTATACCCAAATTTTTTCTTTTGTGATTCAGATTGAGCATGCAATTTTAAGCAACTTTCTAATTTACTCCTATTATCAAATTTTCTTCATTCTCTTGGTATCTTTATTTGAAATGCACGAATGTAAGTTTAGATGCCGGACCATTTTTGGTGAACAACCTGGGTTGTCCTTGCTGATTGGTGGATAAATTCATCCACCAATAAAAAAGTGCTGTCCAGAGTACTGAAACAAAAAAAAAGCTTAGATGCCTTCTTATTCAAATAAAGATAGCAAGAGAATGAAGAAAATTTGATAATAGGAGCAAATTAGAAAGTTGCTTAAAATTGCATGCTCTTTCTGAATTACAAAAGAAAAAAATTGGGTTCAGTGTCCCTTTAACCTACCCTAACTATTATACTAAAATTACATTAAGCTAACAATTAAAATAACTATATTAAAAATTTAAAAACCTAACCCTACTCAAGTTATTTAAATCTACTATAAAGAATTACTAAGTTACAAAAAATAAAAAAACACTACATTGCACAAAATAAAAAATAAATTATCAAATATTTAAACAAATTATACCTAATCTAATAGCCCAATCAAAAAAAAAAAGCCCCCCCCCCAAATAAAAAACAACAACCTAGCCTACAATAAACTACCAATGGCCCTTAAAAGGGCCTTTTGTGGGGCATTGCCCCAAAGAAATCAGCTCTTTTACCTGTAAAATAAAATACAACCCCCCCATACAAACCCACCACCCACACAACCAACCCCCCCAAATAAAAACCCTATCTAAAAAACCTAAGCTCCCCATTGCCCTGAAAAGGGCATTTGTATGGGCATTTAGCTCTTTTTCAGTCCAAAGTCCCTAATCTAAAATTAAAACCCATCTAATAAACCCTTAAAAAACCTAACACTAACCCCCCAAAATCCACTTACAGTTTTCGAAGACCGGACATCCATCCTTAACGAAGCCGGGAGAAGTCTTCATCCAAGCAGGCCGAAGTCCTCATCAAAGCCGGCAAAAGTCTGAATCCAGACGGCATCTTCTATCTTCATCCATCCGTCGCAGAGCGACTCCATCTTCAAGACATCCGGCGCCGAGCATCCTCTTCTTCCGACGTCTGTTGCAGAATGAAGTTTCCTTTAAATGACATCATCCAAGATGGTATCTCTTACATTCCGATTGGCTGATAGAATTCTATCAGCCAATCAGAATTAAAGGGGAAAAAATCCTATTGGCTGTTGCAATCAGCCAATAGGATTGAGCTTTCATCCTATTGGCTGATCCAATCAGCCAATAGAATTGAGCTTGCATTCTATTGGCTGATTGGAATAGCCAATAGAATGCAAGCTCAATCCTGCGTCGGATGTCTTGAAGATGGAGCCGCTCTGCGCCAGATGGATGAAGATAGAAGATGCCATCTGGATGAAGACTTCTGCCACCTTCGATGAAGACTTCGGCCTGCTTGGATGAAGACTTTTGCCGGCTTCGCTGAGGACTTCTGCCGCTTGGATGAGGATGGATGTCCGGTCTTCGAAAACTGTAAGCGGATCTTCGGGGGTTAGTGTTAGGATTTTTTAAGTGTTTATTTGGTGGGTTTTACTTTTAGGTTAGGGACTTTGGGCTGAAAAAGAGCTAAATGCCCTTTTAAGGGCAATGCCCATACAAATGTCCTTTTCAGGGCAATGGGGAGCTTAGGTTTTTTTTTTATATAGTTTTTTTATTTGGGGGGTTGGTTGTGTGGTTGGTGGGTTTTACTGTTGGGGGGGTGTTTGTATTTTATTTTACAGGTAAAAGAGCTGATTTCTTCAGGGCAATGCCCCGCAAAAGGCCCTTTTTTTAAGGGCCATTGGTAGTTTAATGTAGGCTAGGGTTTTTTTATTTTGGGAGGCTTTTTTATTTTGATAGGGCTATTAGATTAGGTGTAATTAGTTTAAATATTTGATAAATTATTTTTTATTTTGTGTAACAGTGTTTTTTTATTTTGTGTAACTTAGTGTTTTTTATTTTGTGTAACTTAGTTGTTATTTTTTTGTAACTTAATAATTTTTAGTAGTAGATTTAAATAACTTGAGTAGGGTTAGGTTTTTAAATATGTAAGATAGCTAATTTAATTGTTAGTTTAATGCAATTTTAGTATAATAGTTAGGGTAGGTTAATTAATAGTTTAATATAGTTTAATGTAATTGTAGTATAATAGTTAGGGTAGGTTAATTAGTAGTTTAATATAGTTTATTTTAATTCTAAAGGTAAGTTTAAATTTATTATAAGATAGGGATGAGTTAATATTTAATGTAAAGTTAGCAGGTTGTTAGGTTTAGGGGTTAATAGCTTAATTTAGTTTATGGCAATGGGGGGGCTGGAGGTTTAGGGGTTAATAGGTTTAGTAAGTGGTAGGGATGTGAGAGGCCAGGGGTTTTGGGGTTAATACATTTATTTAGTTGCGGTGGGCTCCGGGAGCGGAGGGATAGGGGTTAATAACTTTATTATAGTTGTGGTGGGCTCCGGGAGCAGCGGGATGGGGTTCATAACTTTATTTAGTTGCGGCAGGGTCCGGGAGTGGCAGGATAGGGGTTAAACATTTTAGTATAGTGGTGGTGTTTATTGACAGGGTATAAATAAAGTTGGGAAAAAGCCGAATAACAGCGAGATCGGTGACTGTTAGTTAACAACAGTCCGCTGCTCATTGCCCCGTACTTGGTGCGTGGCTTTTTGACAGCTTTTTTTATAAATAATGAGATGGTATTCAGGTCAGCGGCTGCGATATAAGGCGAGCGTATTGGTGCCGTCGAATGCAGCATAGTTGACGGCTTGATAATTCGGCCTCTTTGCCTCTTTCCATAACAGTGAAGCAGCAAGCCTAAAATGTGTGGCTATCGATAAAGGTGACCCCATGGAAAGGGAGGCAATGTTGATAAAATCTTATTACAGAAAGAGGCAAGGTGAATATACAGATTAAGGACAAGACGCCCATCGGGCATGAATGATAAAATGGACTTCTCTAGTTTTGTATAATTATTTAGAAAGAAATGTCTATGTTAAAAAATAAAAATTAGATTAAATATATACACCAGTAAGTAATGATGTTGGATTATCAGTAATAAATTGAGTTATATTATTGAGATAAAATATTGGATATGTACATATGCCTTTCAGAACCAAGTAGGATTAGGCTATCATTTGCCACTTAATATAAACATGTGTAAATATATTGTTAGTAAATATCCCTTTAAGAGAGAGAAAAGATGATGAGTTGCCTGAGGGTTGGACTTAAGATGTATAAAGGAAGGCACACAGGTGTCTAGAAATACAGCCCTGATGAGGCCCCACTTGATGATTTCAAAGGGGTGAAACGTACATGGCGTTGGCTTGCTGAGACCTTATATGCTATTTTGATGGCACTAGCATCATCCTATTTGGGAGTTTCATACATGCTAAGAATAAAACTGGGCTTTGATTAGCTGTTAAACTCCCCCGGATTGCATCACACACCTGATTGAAAACATTACACCTGGTTGCAGTGAGCAGAGGGCGGTGATGTCAGACCCAAGAGCACGCTTGGAAAACCTGCATGTGTGAGGAGCAGGGAGACTGTTCATCATGATAGCAGTGCATCTTGGAGGTCTATACTTCTGATGATCCAAATAACTGCCTGCGATTTGCACGGATCCGGTAAGAGGAAGAGGTTAGCGGGTGCAGTGTGACCTAAAGAGTGGTTATGTACAGCGGTCGCTGATTGCACTTTGTAAGCCTGCAAGCAAATCTGTAAACAGCCCTTTTGAAGCAAAATGCTAGAGTGTGTTAAACAGCTCTGATGGATGATAAAGTATTTAAGGGAGCTGTGAAGCTGGCTCAATACAGTTTGAATATAACTGTTTTGATTTGCAAAAAAATACAGGATGGGCAATTCCAATGGTTTTTGTATTTAGTTCTTTATTTGGATGATGAAGTAACCTTGCCTGGAAAATTTGAGGTTAACAATCCAATATGAGCAATGGACGATATGTGCCTATTCAAATATGCTACAAGGTCTTAAAGGGACATATTAAGTGTTGCATTTATATGTTATGTGTTGAAGTAAATGGTTTAATAAGCACTTAGATGCACTTATATGTATAGATATATTGGTTCCAATTTTACGTGGGAATTCACTTGTGTCTGGGAGATGCATTTATATGGATAATAAAATAACATGGTTTAATGCAAAAAGAGTGCTTATTTCCCTTACTTTTTGGAAAGAGGTTTAATCATACACCTTTCCCTTATCTCTCTTTTTAAAAGTTTAATATATATATATATATATATATATATATATATATATATATACACACACAGTATATATACAGTATATATACATAGTACTAATAATTTCATGATTGTTAGATAAATATGCAATGATCATTTTGTAAGATAATTCCTTTCTGAGATCATTCTTTAAATTAAATATAAAATAAACAGATGACAACAATAATGGGTCAAATAGAGTGAAATTAGATATGGTACACAGATAAAAGTATTATAAAATAAAATATATTAAAAATAGTTGCAAAAATCAAACCCATGAATACTTTATTATGACCAAAATGAAATATTAATTTCATGCTCAATAGGAGATTGTTCCTCATTTCATTTAGGTGATTGTGGCTCACAACAGTTTTGTACCACAGATGATAGTTTTTTTTTTTAATGCAAGAATTTGTGCAAACAACTGTGTATGTTATCTAATTTCCAATCTTTTCAAACCATTATTCTTGGTATGGTTTGGTTTGGATCATGAGTATGAGTATATGAAGTATGCGTATATTAATCAAACTTATTACTCCTATGTGGAATCACCACTGACGACAACATATCTTTATTGGTTTGCTTAGCACCAATAAAGATCCATGTGTTGGATAAAAGATTGATAATGCTAATGTACATGTAAAGGGACACAAGTCAAAATAAATATTTAGGATTTATAAAGAGTATGCAATTTTAAGACACTTTCCAATTTACTTTCATTATCAAATTATTATATATTTTTATATACACACTTTCTGAGGAACAAGCTCCTATTGAGCATGTGCGCAAGCTCACAGGGTATACGTATAATAGTCTGTGATTGGCTGATATCTGTCACATAATACAGTGGGCTGGAAATGAGGGGAAAAATAAAATTTTCAGAAAAAAATCTACTGCTTATTTGAAATTCAGATTAAGTTCTATTGCCTTATCTTTTTATTATTCACTTGTTAATTATGCCATTCTAATGCATTGAGTGGTCCTTTAAGTCCTAACAAGAGTAATTTATTTTACCACCATCTCTAACTCCCTCCCATAATGTCAGGGCGCGGCCAGACACTTACCCGCTCCTGGCTTCCGGTGGCATCCTAGAGGTGGTGTGGTAGGCCTCCTATCGCCGGCCTGCAACTGTCTTCCCCTGTCCTTCATACCACCGAGTTTTGCAGTGAACGTGCTGTCACGGTAGAATGGCGGCCGCCACACGGACTCTGCGTTTAAGCATAGGAAGGGAGGAGGGATCTGGGTCTGATGGAGGAGAATAGGCCAGGGACTCTGGGAAAAACCAAGATGGTGCTGAGTCCCTGACCTCCCCTTATTGACCCTGCTTGCTCCACCTACTGGGGGCAGGTGACCGGTCACGTGACTTAGTTTCCCTATATATTCTCAGCACTGAGGGCTTGATCAAATATACGGTGCAGGTTTCGGCGCAAGCGTGGGAACCTGCGCCGTCCGTAATTTCACCTTGCACATCGGGGTATTACATAAACTTCGCCGGCAGTTCATAAAGTGCCGTAAGTCTGATAAACTAGCAATGTCCAGAAATGAACGTAAATACAAATTTCTGGAGTCGCCAGGGACGTACGGCACTTTAGAAACTGCAGGCGTCTAAGAAAAGTAAAGACAATAACAAATCTCCCGTAAAAGTCTAACAAGCCTCACAAAAATAAGCCCGACACGTAAAACCCCTTATATCCGCAATCCCCCGCTCTCATTAATAATATTAAATGTATTAACCCCTAGACCGACAACCCCCCACAACGCAATATGCCTATTTAAACTATTAATCCCTAATCTGCCATTAACCCACAACGCAATAAACCTAATCAAGTATTAACCCCTAATCCGCCATTAACCCACAACGCAATAAACCTAATCAAGTATTGACCCCTAATCTGCCATTAACCCACAACGCAATAAACCTAATCAAGTATTAACCCCTAAACCGCCATAGCCCACAACGCAATAAACCTAACCCCTAACCTAACCCCCCCTAACCTAACTACTCCTAAATAAACTACAATTACCTAATTTACCATATACTAAAGTTACTATTAAATATAAAAAAAAATTACACTACTTTTAAAATACAAATAAACTAAGTATAAATTAAAGGGGCAGAATAATCAAAATTCAGGAGTAGGCTGTCCCTTTCAGCAAGAATGACAGAAAATAAAAAATATCTAAGATTACAGAAAATAATAAATAACATTTTAAATAAATTACACCTAATCCCTATGAAAATAAAAAAGCCCCCCCCCCGAAATAAAAACACCCCCTAATCTAATAAACTACCAGTAGCTCTTAAAAGGATTTTTTGCAGGGCATTGCCCCAAGATAATCAGCTCTTTTGCCAAAAAAATACACACAGCCCCCCCTACCAGTAAAGCCCCCCCACCCACCAAACCCCCCCAAAAAAAAAACTAACACTAAAAAGGCTAAACTACCCATTGCCCTGAAAAGGGCATTTGTTGGGCATTGCCCTTAAAAGGGCATTCAGCTCTTTTGCTGCCCACCCTATCTACATAAAATAAATCCCCCCAAAAAACCTTAAAAAACCCTAAGTCTAACCCCCAAGTGGTCCTCACCTGTCCTGAAGTTCAGCGGAGAAGGTCCTGTTCAAGGCGGTGAAGTCTTCTTCCAAGCGGCGACCTCTTCTTTCTTCTTCCAGGAACCAGCCAGTGCGGAGCGGAGGGCAGAGTTGAAGACCGATGACCGCGGAGCTGAAGACCGGTGACTCTGGAACTGAAGAGCGGCGTCTCTGGTTCTGAAGACCGGCGACCGCGGAGCCATGGAGCGTGGAGGATCCTCTTCATACGATCTCCGCCGTACACTGAATAGAAATTCAAGGTACGCGATTAAAAATGGCGTCCCTTGAATTCCTATTTGCTGATTTGAGCCTTCAAATTCAAATCAGCCAATCGGGTGAGAGCTACTGAAATCCTATTGGCTGTTCAAATCAGCCAATAGAATAAGAGCTACTGAAATTCTATTGGCTGATTTGAACAGCCAATAGGATTTCAGTAGCTCTCATCCAATTGGCTGATTTGAATTTGAAGGCTCAAATCAGCCAATAGGAATTCAAGGGACGCCATTTTTAATCGCGTACCTTGAATTCCTATTCAGTGTACGGCGGAGATCATATTAAGAGGATCCTCCACGCTCCATGGCTCCGCGGTCGCCAGTCTTCAGTTCCAGAGTCGCCGGTCTTCAGTTCCAGAGTCGCCGGTCTTCAGCTCCGCGGTCATCGGTCTTCAACTCCACCCTCCGCTCCACGGCAGCTGGTTCCTGGAAGAAGAAAGAAGAGGTCGCCGCTTGGAGGAAAACTTCACCGCCTGGATCAGGACCTTCTCCGCTGAACTTCAGGACAGGTGAGGACCACTTGGGGGTTAGACTTAGGGTTTTTTAAGGGGTTTTTGGGGGGGATTTATTTTATTTAGATAGGGTGGGCAGCAAAAGAGCTGAATGCCCTTTTAAGGGCAATGCCCAACAAATGCCCTTTTCAGGGCAATGGGTAGTTTAGCGTTTTTAGTGTTAGTTTTTTTGGGGGGGTTTTTGGTGGGTGGGGGGGCTTTACTGGTAGGGGGGGCTGTGTGTATTTTTTTGGCAAAACAGCTGATTATCTTGGGGCAATGCCCTGCAAAAAGTCCTTTTAAGGGCTACTGGTAGTTTATTAGATTAGGGGGTGTTTTTATTTTGGGGGGGCTTTTTTATTTTCATAGGGATTAGGTGTAATTTATTTAAACTTTTGTAATTTTATTTATTATATTCTGTAATCTTAGATTTTTTTATTTTCTGTAATTCTTGCTTAAAGGGACAGTCTACTCCTGAATTTTTATTAGACTGCCCTTTTAATTTATACTTAGTTTATTTGTATTTTCAAAGTAGTGTAATTTTTTTTATATTTAATAGTAAATTTAGTATTTTGTAAATTAGGTAATTGTAGTTTATTTAGGGGTGGTTAGGTTAGGGGGGGTTAGGTTAGGGGTTAGGTTTATTGCGTTGTGGGCTATGGCGGTTTAGGGGTTAATACTTTATTAAGTTTATTGCGTTGTGGGCTATGGCGGTTTAGGGGTTAATACTTGATTAGGTTTATTGCATTGTGGGCTATGGCAGTTTATGGGTTAATACTTGATTAGGTTTATTGCATTGTGGGCTATGGCGGTTTAGGGGTTAATAGACTTTATTAGTTATTGCGGTGGGGGATTGCGGTTGACAGGTAGATAGACATTGTGCATGCGTTAGGTGTTAGTTTATTTTTGCAGGCATTTTTGGGAGTTACGGTGCTCCCATACTCAGCGCAAGGCTTGCTGCGGCTGTCTTTTATGGCGAGGTAAAAATGGAGTAAGATTTCTCCATTTTCGCCACGTAAGTCCTTGCGCTGGATATTGGATACCGATTTGCGACGCTGTTCTATGTTAGCCTATGGGAGTAATAATTGCGAGCGACGGGTGAAATATACGCGCGTAACTTGTATGCTACGCCGTATATGTAATACCAAAATCTGGCGGAAGAGGATTTTGCGGGCAACGCTGCATATGTAATGGAGGCCTGAGTTTGCAGGTGTGGTGTTTTATTTAGATAGTCCAGTATTTCAGATTGTTATCAAGTAGAATATATGCAAACATTGGACACTAAACTGACTGCGAATGATTTAAGGTCTCATGTGGGCATATGCTTGATATCGGCTAAGTGGTCACAGAATTGATCTAAGGTTTAATGTGGATAAGAAAATGATAGAAACTTCAAAGCCATTGATCAGATTGTAAGTCAAGAAGTAGCATATAACTGACAAAGGCTAGAGTTAATGGTGTCTCATCTGATGTATGTGGTCATATAGATGTCAGGAGCTGCATTGGGACCTGATCTGATCACCAACTGTACATAGAGAACATTTGGCAGAGTTAAATGTGTATCAGTTATACGACCTCTTCCAAAAAATATCTTGTTTGATTCATTAGTTTTAGATAGACAGAGGGGCATATTTAAGAAGGTGCAAGCGGACATGATCCGATATTGCGGATCATGTCCGCTGCACATCGATAAATGCCGACAGCATACACTCTTGGCATTTATCATTGCACCAGCAATTCTTGTGAACTGCTAGTGTAATACCGCCCCCTGCAGATTCGTGGCCAGTCGGCCGCTAGCAGGGGTGTGAATGAACCTGATCGTATTCGATCGGGTTGATTTCCTCGATGTCTGTCCACCTCCTCAGAGCAGGTGAACAGGTTATGATGTAGCGGTCTTTAGACCGCTGCTTCATAACTTGTGTTTCCGGCGAGCCTGAAGGCTCGCCAGAAACACAGGACATCAAGCTCAGTTCGTAACTTGATAATTCGGCCCCAGAGACTCAGACAGACAGATGAGTAGTATTCGATCTGTTTACATTAGACAATGCACAAACTAGTCCATTAATATTTGTAACTGTTATTGACAATTTAGAATGCATGGTCTTACTGTGTATAGTTTATTCATAATTAAATTAATTAATATTTTAATACAGAATGTACACCAAAAACCGCTAATTTTATACAAAATAGCTATAGATACATTTTCCACATGACATTTCATTAGGCACCAAATTGAAAACATAATTTACGTTTTAAAATGAAATAATAAAATAAGGTTCATGATATGCATGTCAGTTGTTTTGCATTCTCAGAGGGGAAATTTTCCTACAGCCTCACTAATGAGACAGAATTTCTGAGATTTGCCATGTGGGAGATCAGCTTCAGATGCAGTTTTCTACACTTCATGATCCTTATAGCAGTTGCACCTCAAGTGTCTTAGCTCCTATGAAGTGGGAATAGTCTCACATAGTCAAAGCACCTGCTGTTACAATGCATGCTTCAGTAAAGTGAGCATAGTCTAATGAAACTTTATGATTGCTTGTAAACTATAATCAAGGAAGACAGGTGGCCAAAATGAGCAAAAAATTTACATATTTAAAGGAATATTTTCCTTGGCTGCATCTACAAAAAGACATTTTAAATATATTACAGTTTATTTTAATAGAATGTTCATGTACTATGAAATAAATAAAGCACATTGTTATGATTATGGGAACATCACAGTGCACAAATAGATCTTTAGGTTTTTTTTTTCTGATCAGCCTTTGGCTTTTGTTACACTTGTACTTTATGCTGGTTTCAAAACAAGATAGCAGCCTTAGCCTTCCCTATCACCTTAAAAAAATGTTATGATAAATATGGGCAGCAGGTGTTTATCCTGAACACAGGAGGACAAGTTCAATAGCTGGGAATCTTTTCAATCCACAAATTAGTAAATGAAGCACTTTGATTTAACTGAAGCTCAATCTGCTTCATATATTATTGTATTAACAAACAAATAGTAAAGCTCTCAGAAAATGTTAGCAATACAAACAAACCTATCATTTGTGGTTGCAGATCTAATGCTGTGTTCACTTCTCTTATTCTCATTCTGGTTTAGATGTCACACTCACTGCTGCCGTGGCCCTCTCTCCCCACACACACTGTGGCTGAAAAACTCAGGAAACTTTTTTGCTCATGATTGCGGTGCCAGAGCAGCATTGTACTGACTGCAGTTACTGATGCACAAGCACCTGCTTGTTCAACTCCCCCCTCTGCCCTCGTGCAACTAATCCTACAAAGGCAAGGGGCGATCATTCACCCCAGTTTGATTGGTCCATGGGGATGTTATACTGCCAGCACAGAGGTGGTGGAGAGATTAAGAAACAGCAAGGCGGGGGCGGAGCCAACTGCTGGACGGAATGGTCGCAAGCATCAGGAGCTCTATACATGATAACACAAAAATTGCATTATTAGGAGCCAAAGTACACTATGGTACTCAGCAACAACTAGGGGCTCAATATAACTGACACTGACGGTCAGATTGTGACAGGAGTAGAGGATTTTTGTAGAAATTAGAGGTGGAAAGTGAGGCCCAGCACAGCGCGCTCTGACGCACAGAAAAATGCACCCTGCAAACAACTCTCATGGTCGTCCCTATACAATACATGTTAATGAGGTGATTGAAGCTTGGGAAAGACAAGTCTCATGGCTTATGGATGACTACTTTGGCAGCCTCCAACTACTGTTGAGTGAAGTTTGTTCAGAGATGTTCACACAAGCGGAGGACCGTTTGCCAGATGAAGATGCACTCATTGGAGACTCCTGTGTTTCACATAGCTATGGCGGTCCAAAGAGAAGTTGTGATGTGGCAGAATGTCAGGCAGTATCGGTGAGACCGGCTGCTAGTACTCAGGAGGAGGAACATCTTGTGCTTAAGACCCGATCCTTACTGAATATACAGAGCGCAACTACCTCCCATGCTGCCGTGAATATCTCGCAACTTACTAAGCCTCGCATCGCTTCAACCCTGCCACTTAGCTCTGATCCACCCGGAAGATCTCAAAATCTGTTCTCCGAGATGGTGGCGGGGGCGCAGCCAGTATCGAAGAAAACAGTGGGGCTGATCTCCTCTGTGCCTGTGGACTGGTTCAGAAGCCCTTTTGATCCGGGCGGTAAGATCGAAGCCTGAGCGGTTTCTCACAGGTCAGTACAGATCCCTTATTTGGCAGCAGCCGTAATAGACATAGAAACATCTAAGTGATACCTATGAGCTCCAGGTCAGGATTTTGGACATTTGCAATATACGGGAGCTGCTGCGAATGGGGATAGGCTAGCTTCTCCCATTTTCACATAGAGGCGCCATTTTTATCTGACTCTGGACTTACCCTCCGGCCCTGCATATTAGAGACACTTAAATTGACAATGTATATCTATAGCTCTCGGGCTAAAAAGAAATTTTTAAATTTTTTAAATTTCTTATTGCCTCCCTATGTGTGCCCCTATGTTTATTAGTTTATAGTTCATTCTGTCGATTAAGTTTGTTACGAACTAGTGATGCTTGGGCTGTTATATTTCTTGGCTCTAATGTACACGCAGAAATTGCTATCTAATTAACTTTGAGTGCCTAATCGGTAAACTGCAATACCCCTAATCCAGCCACCTTGACTTTAGGGTTTATAGTGTTGCACATTCATTATATACTTAAAATATGTTTCATAGAGGTGTATGGAGTTAATACTTATAGCTTGTTATGCCTATGCTTTATCTCAATGTCTATTCATGTTTGCCTTTACAGGTGGTAGCCCTTAGAGATTTTTACCTATATGCTAATTGGGTTACTATCTAACTACAGTAGTGTTCACCAACAGTGTATATACTTTTCCCAAGTTATTTGTTGCTTACTATATGCCCAATCGCTGCTGATGCAATAGATTACCTCTTGTTCAGCATCTCTGGCTCATACCATAATTATAGCGGAGTGGGTAGATTCACTGTCAATTCTCTAAGCTTTATACTAATAGTCCAAACATCACCTACTACCTTAAAGGGACAGTCAAGTCAAAATTAAACTTCATGATTCAGATAGAGCATGTAATTTTAAACAACTTTCCAATTTAATTCCATTAACAAAATGTGCACAGTCTTTTTATATTTACACTTTTTCAGTCACCAGCTCCTACTGAGCATGTGCAAGAATTCACAGCATATACGTATATGCATTTGTGATTGGCTGATGGCTGTCACATGGTACAGGGGGAGTGGAAATAGACATAACTTTTCAATTTATTTAACAAAACTGTACTATTAATTTGAAGTTCAGACTAAGTGCTATTGCATTGTCTTCTTATCATGCCTTTGTTGATTATTCAAATCTACAGTGTTGACTGGTCCTTTAAGCAGCTTTACTGAGATACTTAAAGTTTCATGCTGAGCATTAGATAATAGCTCTTCTAAACTTAATGAGTGATATTTTTCCTTATTCAATAGCCCAGTATGTTAAATGGACCACGGATAGTATGTTCCAGCATATACTCTGTCTGCTCTTCCCCAAGCTGGTATGTTTTAATATATCATATGTTATACTTAGACACTATCAATTAGAACTATTTAGTACTGTCAAGTCTATTGCTGATACCGCATATTTCATGTTGGTGATCTGTTTCAAAGTATTACTTCAGTGGGAAGTATCATATTCATATATAGGTTAGATACTATCAGCTATAACTCCTGATTAAGCCACTAAAAATGACATTATGCTTAATATTGCTGTTAACTGATTACACATGCTATACACAACATTATACCATAGTCCTAGGAATCTGAAAGCGGCCCTTTATACTTAATATTTATCAAATATTCTTTACTTTGCTCTCTTATTAGCTGTTAACCTATTTATAACCCTCTTATGTTAAATAGATACGCGGTGATTGCGATATTTATAGGAATATAAGCTATATCTACCTCACAGCTTTTCCTTTTTATGATAGTTTCTTAAGTGTTGGGGTTATATTTTTATTCTATATGTTATCTGCTATCATTATTGGTGGCAGTGAGACTGCCATCCCTAGCCTCTTTATAATTTGGTCCATATTATCAGTATATATTACTTACCCCACTTAAGCCTCTCTCCTCCATTTCCCGCCGGTGCTTTCTGCCTGCGGGTCATATCCCTGCTCCTTTTTCCCACTTCGCTTATAGGTGGCACTTCCCCAGGAGAGGGGCTTATCCAGAAACCCAGAAATCCCCTTTGCTCCAAACATACTAATGTTCCCCTTTCCACATAATACTACAGACAAACTGCTGAGGCCCATTACTTCCCATATTTAAGTTATAGATCTCTCTTAGTTGCTTATTTTATACTTTAACATTTTATGATCTATTTGTGGGCGCATAAATATGCTCATCCATATTCTGGGTATCTCTAATAGGTTAAACATATCTGTTCCTACAGGAGCTATATATATGACTTTTATTGAACCTACGAGCTGTATAGCTACACAATATAATCTCCTAATGTGCGTATCACACTACAGTATATACTTTTACTCTACATAGATAGGGAGAAGTTCAGCTGAATTCTCCGAAACAGAATCTTAATAACCCTAGTATTATTTTCAGTATCTATTTGACAGACGAAGAAACCAGTCCATACTTAATTGAAATTAAAGCTCCACCACATTGATTGGAAGTCTCCATCTCCCCCCCGTATATTTAAGCGGCTTTCGCCCGCTGATAGTCCCTTCCCCCCTTATATATTTCGGCCCTAGAGTGGCCGTCACATATGCTAACCCTCCACAGGCAGATACCTTGATTCAGATATGTCAATGAGAATTTCCTTCCAGATCGTGGAGATCATTCGCTAGTAATATAATATAAAACGAAGTTCTATTTCATTTCACCTAAGCTTTTGCCTAGCACCATGTTAATTTTTGATATGTATTTCTCTTATTACAGGCGCATTTTGTTTTGTCACTAATATTTGCTTATAGGCAATGTAATACTTTATTGGATGTAATATTGTCTTAAAGGTGAATACTGTTTGTCAATCTTTGCTTCAACTTCAATAAAAATGTATTTGCAAAAAAAGAAACAGCAAGGCCATTGTTTCTTGACTGTTGGTTACAGACTCACTTAAGCAAGCCTGCATCTCAAGAGCGTCAAAGCTGCATTCACAGCTTGATACATGGAGCCCATTGTATCAATTTGAGAAGGATCAATTAAGATGAATTATGCTTGTGTTAAAAAATTACTCACGAAATTTGAATTGGGTCTCTCACATATTTAATTAATACACTTCATATATAATTAAGATCATTGTGTTTTACGCACTTTGTGCATTACTGAATTTCTGAAAACAAAAATAAAAAAATAGATGTGCTGTGGTTGGATTTACATGGTGGCTGCATACAGGAAAATATAACTGTATCATAGCACCTTTATTCTTTATTTCTTAACACAGTACATGCAGTTTTCATGCACAAAAATAGTAATTAAGTAATTAAGATGGCAACACAATTATGTTTCCATACTACCTACAATTTTGGATTAAAAAAAAGAAAGAAGGGAGATTTACCACAAAGCTATAAAAACATCCTGGTGGGCACATACAGCACAATGTGTTGGACATCTATACTTTGCTTTTATATAAACTAGCATGACAATGAGTAAATTGTATATAAATGGCTAATTAAATGGATTTTGTTCACACAGCATAATGTATTGTTCATTCAATGGAAATGTCACTCTTTATTGATTTAACTTACCAAAAATATTCATTAACAATATTAAATGTCTGCAATTCATAATTAATGGAAATCAGGTTAAAACAACAGGTAATATAAACCATATATTACATTCATAAGCAATCTCATCCTATAGATGTACTATGTGTAAGTGGTCAATTAAATAGGATGAAGCATTCAAACTATTCCCATCATGCCTTGGAGCAGCACAAATGTATGGCATTTTTTATAATTACCTATTCGTATTTTGAATAGTCAGCAAACTGTTTGCAATGCAAAGCTTTTGATTGTTCCACAGAGAATGTCAAGAGTTATCTTCCAGCATCCTGATAAATAATCTAACAATTACATCTACGTAACTAGAGTAATCAATTACTATTTTATACCTGGCCAAGCAAAGCTGTAGGTCTGCTCTAATAGAAAAGCACTAACGCAGAACAAATGATTATGCAAAAGATGGAACAATTACAATTAAATCTTCAATCAAGGCAGCAGCAACAACATTGTTGTCTACAAAGAATTCATAAAGCCTTTCAGAAATTACAATGTATATCGCTTTCTAGTCAAGATAACTGAAATCAATATATTTTGGATTCTGCTCCAGTCAAAGAAAACAGGAAATATGCTATAATCATGTTTAAAGGAACATGGAACTCTATAAGAAAGTAAGGGAGAGATTACAAGCGGAGTGCTAAGCAAGCAAGTGATATTAGCGCTCCACTTTGTGATATCAGCGCACGATAGCCTGCTACTTAAAGGATTACCTTCTGTTATAATTTTTAAGCTAAACAACTAACATATTAAAGTTAATAAACATTAATTAAAACCTACTGACCTATATTTTTTCCAAAACGAAGTTTCATAACGTTCTAAAAGTTATATCTTTTATTCACCGATGATGTCACGTTATCCTGCCCACTATTTTCAGCACTGAGTGTTCAAAATACTTAAACCAATAACTTTGTGTTTAAAGCGCCATTTTGAAACCTAGGTATTGTAAACGGATTGGTACAGAGCAAAGGATACCCACGGAGTGGGTTTGGAAAACAATTAAATTTGCAGACAAGATTTCTGATATACGGTAGAGATATGTTAATGAAATGCTATTGATAAAAAGTGTATTTGGGGTAGTTAGTTAGTAATAGGCATAGAAAATATTTACTTACAGTGGCCCTTTAAGGAAGATAAGATACCAAGTGGTGGGAAGATGTTTAAAAACAATTGCAGCACACAGGGTCTTAATGTATTCATTGTTTCCACAATTGTCTTATATGGTAATCTTTTTTTGCAATAATACAGTAAAGTCATTTAATTACAAGTCAATGTACTGTATGTCCCTTTAAATAAATAAGAAAGTCAAAATTTGAAACTATAGCTTTCCAATTAACTTTTATCATTAAATATTTTTGGTCTCTTGGTATTCTTTGATGAAAGCTAAATCTAGGTAGGCTTATATGCTAGTTTCTAAGCCCTTGAATGCCTCCTCTTAGCTCAGTGCATTTTATTAGTTTTTCACAGTTAAACAGTGTTAGTTCATGTGTGCCATATAGATAACATTGTGCTCACTCATGTGAAGTTATTTATGAATCAGCATTGATAAGGTACAATGCAAATAGCACAGAGATATGGGGTCAGTCTGCAGAGGCATAGATACAAGGTAATCACAGAGGTAAAAAAGTGTATTAATATAACTGTGTTGGTTATGCAAAATTGAGGAATGGGTAATAAAGGGATTATGTATCTTTTTAAACAATAACTATTTTCAAGTAGACTGTCCCTTTGCAGTTATATAGAAGCAATAAGGCAATAATAAAATGATCTTACATAGAACATTTTCTTTTCCCTCTTTTATATCTCTTCAAGGTGATTTTAGGACAGATTATTCTATTCATACAACAGTTAAATGGCCCGTCAGAAATGAAAATGTTGCCTGCAAGCTTATTTTGTTTTAACTTTTTATTTATTTTATTGAAATTTTACAGTAAAAGCAAATGATAACAAATACATTTAGCAATAATGATATGATTACAACAATATCAACAAGTAACATTCAACAATTCAAGCTTAAAGGGACACTAAAGCCCATTTTTGTATTTAATGATTTAGATAGAGCATGCCATTTTAAGCAACTTTCGAATTTACACCTATTATAAATATTTCTTCATTCTCTTGCTATCTTTAGTTAAAGCAGGAATGTAAAACTTTAGAGCTGGCCCATTTTTGGTTGAGAACCTGGGTTATGCTTGCTTATTGGTTTGCTAAATGTAGCCACCAATAAGCAAACACTATCCATGGTGCTGAACCCAAAATGGTCTGGCTCCTAAGCTTTATATACCTGCTTTTTAAATAAATATAGCAAGAGAACGAAGAAAAATTGATAGTAGGTGTAAATTAGAAAGTTGCTTAAAATTGCATGCTCTATCTGAATCATGAAAAAAAATGGATTTAGTATCCCTTTAAATGGACACTGAACCCAATTTATTTCTTTCGTGATTCAGATAGAGCATGCCATTTTAAGCAACTTTCTAATTTACTCCTATTATCAATTTTTCTTCGTTCTCTTGCTATCTTTATTAGAAAAGAAGGTATCTAAGCTTTTTGGGGGGTTCAGAACTCTGGACAGCATTTTTTTATTGGTGGATGAATTTATCCACCAATCAGCAAGAACAACCCAGGTTGTTCACCAAAAATGGACCGGCATCAAAACTTACATTCTTGCATTTCAAATAAAGATACCAAGAGAATGAAGAAAATTTTCTAATAGGAGTAAATTCGAAAATTGCTTAAAATGTCATGCTCTATCTGAATCATGAAAGAAAAAATTTGGGTTCAGTGTTCCTTTAAGTGATTTTTTTTGCTTCTATTCTAAACTATAGGACCCCAGCATTTAACAGACTTTCCTTATTTTTGTTTTTTTGTTTTTGTACTAATTCGCTACAGAAAATACTGTGGATGGGAGAGGGAGGGAAGAGACGGTACACTACAGAAAAAAATCAGTGTGGGGGTACCCTAAAGTAGTGATCTCAGGAAGGGGGGAGGTGGTTGGACTGCTACACTACAGAAAAAATTAAAATATAATAAATAAACAAAAAATAAATAAATATACATTTATAAACTGGGTGTACCTAAGATTGCAGATACCATTAGGAGGGGGAGAATTAGATAGATTTTTGGGATGGATTAGGCAGGTGGGAGTTTAAGAGAGGATCCTGCACTGCAGAAAATAAATAAATACATATAATTTATTTTAAAAAACAAACAAAAAAAAACTAAAACTTAATACTGGCAGACTGTCTGCAAGTACCTAAGATGGTGGTCAGAAGTGTGAGTGTGAGGGGGGAGAAATCAGTGAGGTGGGAAATATTACCAAATTGCCAAAAGCTAATTGCAAAGCCATGCAGTCTGTTATTTCTGAACAAAAGGGACCCATGACAACCTTTTACAATAATTTTTATTATGACTACTGTAGTTGTGTGTAAATAATTTCAGTGACAAACCCAAAGTTTGCGAAAATGTTAACAATATTTTTTAATATGATTGCATTTGTTGGGGAAACTGTGGTATGAAATATTCCAAAATGGGCCTAGATCAACACTTTGGGGCATATTTAAGAAGGTGCAAGCGGACATGATCCGATATTGCGGATCATGTCCGCTGCACATCGATAAATACTGACAGCATACGCTCTCAGCATTTATCATTGCACCATCAGTTCTTGTGAACTGCTGGTGCAATGCCACCCCCTGCAGATTCGCGGCCAATCTGACACTTGCAGGGGGTGATCTGGCGATGTCTGTCCGCCTCCTCACAGCAGGCGGACAGGTTATGGAGCAGCGGTCTTTAGACCGCTGCTTCATAACTTGTGTTTCTGGCAAACCTAAAGGCTCACCAGAAACACGGGGCATCAAGCTCCATTCGGAACTTGATAATTCGGCCCCTTTGGGTTGTCTACTTAAAATAAATATATAGTTTTAATAGGTCAAAAAAACAAAAACAAAACAAGGCTCTTTTAATGTATTTTGGGCAAGTTTTTCTCTAAAATATTTCTAGTTGTTAATGCATATTTATAACATGGGTTTAATAAATGAAAAAAATGGTCTTTGACAATTTTAGTTTGTTTTGTCAAAACTGTTTAATTAAGAGATGTGTTAATAAATGTTTCTCCAATGTTTACAGAGTAAATAAGTTTTATACCATTTATTTTATCACTAATGGCTTACAAAAATAGATGCATAATTGGAACACAACACTGAAACTTTACTTACACTGATTTTTAGCTCACACAATTGCAACATAGGCGTCAAATAATTTAATCACCTTCAATGTGCTGCTGTTCACAATGTATGTGGTAATGAAGTCGATATTTAATTCAATGTTAGATGTCATTAAGTAATATTACCACGGCAAAGTGCTTTCAAGAACCTTACTTTTTATTGCAGTACACCTACTTTCAATCAATAACTAATAATTATATTTATGAAAGATGCAAAATATGAAACAGTAGCTGAGAATACATGAGCAAAATCCTGTTTGTTTTTCATTTAGGTATTACAATAATATGTTGTGAAAAACGTTGTTTTTATTCATAGTAACAACATTTTTACATTTATAAATAGCATCATAAGTAATGCAGAAAGAGTTTAAAAAATATTCCACTGTGATATGTAAAAGGAACATAAAAGAAATATATGATAAATCATATAGGACTAGCTCACTAGCTACTGAAATCCTATTGGCTGATTTGAACAGCCAATAGGATTTCAGAAGTTCTCATCCTATTGGCTGTTTTGAATTTGAAGAATCAAATCATCCAATAGGAATGCAAGGTACGCCATTTTGAAACGGCTACCTTGCATTCAACTTCAGTGTACGGCGGCGACCATATGAAGAGACCACTCCGCGCAGGATGTGTTCGGCTTCCAGGGTGGCTCCGCTCCCTGGAAAAAATAGTCTAATGTTAGGTTTATATTTATTTCACAGGTAAGTTTTTATTTATTTAAATATAGTTATATTGTAATTTTAATTTAAAGTTAGGGGGGTGTTTAGAGGTTAATAGTTTAATTTAGTGTTTTGCGATGTGGGGGCCGGCGGTTTAGGGGTTAATAGGTTTATTTGTTACACAAAACTCATAACTAATGGTCTCAGATGGCGGTATGGATTGTGTCGGTATAGAGCATAATGCAAGCATTTTAGCCTCACCGCGCAACCTGTAATACCGGCGCTATGGAAATCACATGCAAAAACATAATTTTTTTGAGTGCGGGATGGACGTTACGTTACAGGCTAAAATGCTTGCGATTTAGCTATACCGACACGACTCATAATAGTGCGTTACTGCCATTAAGTAAGTGATATTGAATTGTCTTTTCATATTTTAAGAAACTCAGTTTCAAGATGTGGTTGAGATTTATGTTTTTCTCAAGTTTCAAGCAGTAATTGTTTGCTGTATGAGATATCAAGTAGATGGCGAATAAATACATTTACATATGTAAATTTAGGAATGCAAATAAATTCATAAGAGAGATTAAATTAATCTAGACCATAATTCCATAATCTCATTCAAAATTTGCCTCATCAGGTATTTTCAGTGTGTTTTGCCCATGCGCAATAAAACAGTTTAATTCCAAAAAGTCTTTGAATAAGTCAAAATGTCCTGCTGATAAAGGCTGTCCAATTACGATTGACTCCTTAGTCAGCACTATTACTTGTTGATTTGAGCACCTTTGAAATTAGTGAAAAAAGGAAAAACGTCCAAACTATTATGCAATGTTTTTGTTTATGCAACTGCAAAGAAGCAAAACTACAAAAAATAGATTGTACCACCTTACCTAGGACCTCTTCAATAAACACCAACATATCCGTTTAGAGGCATAAGTACATTGTTTAGGGTACTATTTTTTATTTATTTTTAATATTTTTGACATGCTTTTTAATATATATGTATATATATATATATATATATATATATATATATATATATATATATATATATATATAAAAACACAACACACAGAAATCCTGGCACTCGACAGCAGATACTCAGTAATGTTTAAAAGCAAAACTGGGGGAAGTCAGTTACATTTGGTGCCAAAGGATCAAGCCCAGGACCACTTCAAGGTCTCCCCCTTCCTGGGACCCTAAACCAGCACCCACAAAATGCATACTTCCAAACAAATCAACTGGGTACCTCCCAGGGTGACACAGGCTTTTGTAATCTTCCTTATGTAAATACAAACCACAGGAATGGACCACACTCACAGACTGGACTGGGTACACATCTTAAGCCACTGTTAACACCACAGCCCTGAACACTAACAGACAGCTGCACAGTTCCCAGCAACCCAGGCAGTTAACCCCTGAACAGCCTGGTTGACAGGCCTTCAGGGAAGCATTACAAACATTCGAAGTTTGTTTTTTGAAAGTATGCATTTTGTGGGTGCTGGTTTAGGGTCCCAGGAAGGGGGAGACATTGATGTGGTCCTAGGATTGATTCTTTGGCGCTAAATGTAACTGACTTCCCCCAGTTTTACTTTTAAACATTAATGAGTATCTGCTGGCGAGTGCCAGGTTTTCTGTGTGTTGTGTTTATAATGTTTGTAATGCATCCCTGGGGCCTGTCACCCAGGCTGTTCAGGGGTTAACTGCCTGGGTTGCTGGGAACTGGGCATTTGTTTTGTTAACAAATTCTGAATGACCCCCATAAGTTATGATTATTATTATTATTATTTTTGTGATGAGCAATTTGTCTTAAACAAACCTTTTGATTTGTTTTGGGGTTTATTCTGTACATGCTTCTACTCTCAAATTATCATTATTAGTATTAGTATTATTAGTATTAAAATATTTGGTTTAAGTGGAAATAGATCTGAAAACACTGTTCATATTTAGTTGATTTTTTTTCAAAGGGCACCAGAATCCTCCAAATTCCATGTTACCTTTTTTCCGGCACTTCAAGACTTGTAATAGCATCACATGAACATTTTTGAAAAACACAAACCCAAGCAAAATAAAAAAAAAATATATATTTACTGAACAGATTTACTTCTTTTAAAATTTATAGTTAACGTAAGTCTAAAACTAACCATCAATCTTTCGGCTAGATTACGATTTTTGCGGTATGAGTGAAAAAGCAGCGTTAAGGCTCATAACGCTGCTTTTTCACTACCGCTGGTATTACGAGTCTTGCAGGTTTAGGGGCACAGCACACTTTTTTGGCCTTAGCGCAAATTAACTTACTCAATTTGCGTAAAGTTTTTTTTCAATGGAACTTCCATAGCGCCGATATTACAAGTTTTTTCTGGGAGGCCAAAAAGTGAGCGGTACAGCCTTTCCCGCAAGATTCATAACGAAATCTAAAGTCAGTAGTTATGAGTTTTACGCTACAAAGCTGTAGCATAAAACTCATAACTAAAGTACTAAAAAGTACACTAACACCCATAAACTACCTATTAACCCCTAAACCGAGGCCCTCCCACATCGTAAACACTAAAATAAAATTATTAAGCCCTAATCTGCCGCTCCCGACATCGCCGCCACTATAATAAACATATTAACCCCTAAATCATCGCACTCCCGCCTCGCAAACACTAGTTAAAGTTTATTAACCCCTAATCTGCTGTCCCTAACATCGCCGCAACCTACATTATAGTTATTAACCCCTAATCTGCCACCCCCAACGTCGCCGCCACTATGCTAAAGTTATAAACCCCTAAACCTAAGTCTAACCCTAACCCTAACACCCCCTAAATTAAATGTAATTAAAATAAATCTAAATAAAAATTACTATCATTAACTAAATAATTCCTATTTAAAACTAAATACTTACCTGTAAAATAAACCCTAAGATAGCTACAATATAACTAATAGTTACGTTGTAGCTAGCTTAGGGTTTATTTTTATTTTACAAGGTAAACTAGTTAGTAAATAGTTATTAACTATTTACTAACTACCTAGCTAAAATAAATACAAATTTATCTGTAAAATAAAACCTAACCTGAGTTACACTAACACCTAACATTACAATAAAATTAAATACATTACCTAAATTAAATAGAATTACCTAAATTACAAAAAAACCCCACTAAATTGCACAAAATAAAAAAGAAATTATCAGATATTTAAACTAATTACACCTAATCTAATAGCCCTATCAAAATAAAAAAGCCCCCCCCCAAAATAAAAAAAAACCCTAGCCTACAATAAACTACCAATAGCCCTTAAAAGGGCCTTTTGTGGGGCATTGCCTCAAAGAAATCAGCTCTTTTACCTGTAAAAAAAATACAAACACACCCTCAACAGTAAAACCCGCCACCCATACAACCAATCCCCCCAAATAAAATCCTAACTAAAAAAAACCTAAGCTCCCCATTGCCCTGAAAAGGGCATTTGGATGGGCATTGCCCTTAAAAGGGCATTTAGCTCTTTTTCAATTGCCCAAACCCTAATCTAAAACTAAAACCCACCCAATAAACCCTTAAAAAAAACTAACACTAACCCCCGAAGATCCACTTACAGTTTTGAAGACCGGACATCCATCCTCAACGAAGCCGGGAGAAGTCATCAGCGAAGCGACAAGAAGTCCTCAACGAAGCCGGGAGAAGTCTTCATCCAAGCCGGCAGAAGAGGTCCTCCAGACCGGCAGAAGTCTTCATCCAGACAGCATCTTCTATCTTCATCCATTCGGCGCGGAGCGGGTCCATCTTCAAGACATCCGGCGTGGATCATCCTCTTCAATCGAAGTCTTTTTCCAGAATGAAGACTCCTTTAAGTGACGTCATCCAAGATGGCATCCCTTGAATTCCGATTGGCTGATAGAATTCTATCATCCAATCGGAATTAAAGGTGAAAAAATCCGATTGGCTGATGCAGTCAGCCAATAGGATTGAGCTTCAATCCTATTGGCTGATCCAATCAGCCAATAGGATGGAGCTTGCATGCTATTGGCTGTTCCAATCAGCCAATAGAAGGCGAGCTCAATCCTATTGGCTGATTGGAACAGCCAATAGAATGCGAGCTATTAGATTAGGGGTGTTTAGACTCGGGGTTCGTGTTAGGTGTAAACATAAATTTAGTTTTCCCATAGGAATCAATGGGGCTGAGTTACGGAGCTTTACACTGCTTTTTTGCAGGTGTTAGACTTTTTTTCAGCCGGCTCTCCCCATTGATGTCTATGGGGAAATCTTGCATGAGCACGTAAAACCAGCTCACCTTTTGGCTGCGCTGGTATTGGATTGCGGTATGGAACTCAATTTTGCTAAATTTCTTGCCTGATAACGCCGGGTTTATGAAAATCTGTAATACCAGTGCTGTAGGGAAGTGAGCGGTGACAATAACGGGCAAGTTATTACCGCACCGCTCTTACCACAAAACTAATAATCTAGCCATTTATAATTTATCATTTGTGGTAATTCTTTAGATATATGAAAGCTGCACTTTGTTATTATCCCATTACAACTCATTGATCATCAAAATGTTACTATACTTCCATAATTGTGTTCAAACACAAGTTAATTATCTATATGTAACTGGAAGCATTACCTGCAAAAATTAAAATAATCAGATAAATCATAAAAAAATATTTGAAAAAATAATTTATTGATTTACATTTCAGCACCAATGGTTCCCTCTCCAAGACCAGCAATGGTTTAGTTATGAAAAGTGTTGGTAACACCATATTTTGCCAGGAGCATGTAAAAATTACAATAAACAATGAATAATAGGAGAACACCCAAATACCTTTGCATATAAGAAAGATATGTATTCAAATAAGCAGCTAGAGAAGCAACTGTCTAATGAGACCAGCTGTGTAAATGGCAGTATAAAGCAAGTGTTTATGAAAAAAGAGAGAAATGCCACAATTAAGCAAAATGTTAGCTTTAAAATGAAGCAGAGTAACATTTGTAAGAAAACAGGGTACCAGACTAACAGTTATAAAAATAAATGTACAATATCTAACAGTACTAGAACACACAATATGTGACTACAGAAAATATAGTGTATAATGCTTCCATGTTGTCCTTCCATAAAATCTAATAAAGACTAATCAGCAACACAATATGTCAATAATGTTAATATTCTTTAGGTCCATCATGCAGGTACATGCAGTTCAATGTAAATAGGTCTTGAAGGCCCATAATCTCTATAAATGAAATTAGATGGGTCCATGTCCACTGAAGCCAAGCAATAAGTATTTGTTCATTAACCTGCACTTTATTTTTAAATCTGTAAAGAAAAAGAGAAAAAGAGCAGCTCTGGTTCAAAATAACATTTCTTTGCAGAGCTTACATGTCCGCTCTTCAACTTATCCCAACCCATCCTGCATGTTTTTGTGTGTCACCAGGTTCCCGGTTAAGTTTATTAGCGTAGGTTGGTCTCTCCACTTGCTACACTGGTATGGTGGTGCCAGTGTACAGAGGCCCCTGAGGGACAATACACACCTCAACTCATTTCACCTGCTATCCGTGCAGGCTTTCTCAAGAGAAATATCAGTCACCTCTAGTTTTATAGACATTTCCACAATGCGATCTAGTTGGGGAATTTTGACACACCCACCAGACATCTAAAAGGCTAATCACTGTGCCAGTTACTATTACATCTAAACAAACACACCAACTGTCAACTTTTGATAAATATCTTAGACAAGTTTCTATAAAAAGAACATCATTCCTAGATATTAAAAAACTTTATAAAATGTTAGTAAACACGAGCATACCTATTCACCAAATTAAAATTAGAAGTTCTTAAACGTTCTTCTATACAGAGAACGTCATATATTTGAAAAAAAGATTAAGATTACTTACACACAAAAAAATGGTATTATTAAGATTTGTTTTGGCATAAGCTGATAAATGACTTAATTTAAAAAATGTTATGTCCACTCCAATATAGGACAATATTAAACTCAAGTATGTCGCTAGATAGAAACGTAAGGATATAGAGTGCATTAGTTATTATATATAACAATTATTACATAAATGCTGCTATATCCACATCAATATTGAGACCATCAGGATTTAATGTTGGTAATTTCAGGATCCAATATGTTGCACGCTATCTCAAAGCTAACAGTCTATTATTGTTGGCAGGTGGAATCAAATCTATAATTTGTATCCTCAGAGACCTAGGGTCATCAACATGAATCACTCTAAAAGGATCAGGGACACTATGCTTTTTCCTTTTCTCTGATCTCTCTCTTTTATACTATAGAGGTGTTCATTAAACCGAGTAAGTATTTTTCTGTTCTTTCTACCTACATATAATTTTTTGCAATCACAACTTAGGAGATAAAATACAAATACTGAGTCACATGTACAGTGACATTTAAAGGGACACTGAACCCAATTTTTTTCTTTTGTGATTCAGATAGAGCATGCAATTTGAAACAGCTTTCTAATTTACACCTATTATCAATTTTTCTTTTTGCTTTTGCTATCTTTATTTGAAAAATAAGGCATCTAAGCTTTTTTTGGTTCAGTACTCTGGACAGCACTTTTTTATTGGTGGATCAATTTATCCACCAATCAGCAAGGATAACACAGGTTGTTCACCAAAAATGGGCCGGCATCTAAACTTAAATTCTTGCATTTCAAATAAAGATACCAAAAGAATAAATAAAATTAGATAATAGAAGTAAATGAGAAAGTTACTTAAAATGTCATGCTTTATCCGATTCACAAAAGAAAAAATGTGGGTTCAGTGTCCCTTTAATATTGAATTTTTGAGCCATTTGAGCTATAAAATTTTGCATCTTTATTGACAAATTGGCACATATTACATGGGGTTTCCCCACATTTGTAGGTGCCCTCCTTAAGGCTCAGTCAGTTATTATTTTTTTCTGGTATATTTTTTTTAATTCTGTTTTAATTTGCTTGGTGCCAATACATTTTTTGGACTCTTTGCCTTTTTAAATGTAATTAATGGTTTATCTGTCAAATTAGATGACAGATAGGGATCTGATTTTAGTATGCCCTAATGTTTTTTTTAAAAGCTTTCCTAATAATGTGGTTACCTTAATTATTTGTTGTAACAAATCTGATTTTATTGTTATTTTCCTCTTCAACATTATTTCTACATAAGGTTACATTTTTACTTGTAAGCAACCTCCTCACTTGTACCATCACCTCCTCCCTACAACTCTCCCTCCTTCTACCCCTCACTCTAAACTTCACAGAAGAATCAAGTCATTAGATCAGCAACAGCTCGCTAGCTCTCTTGAACCTCTTCTCTCTTCCATCCCCTCCTTTTCCTGTCCCGATGAATCCATCTGCCACTATAACTCCACCCTTACATCGGTCCTTGATAACCTGGCCCCACCTACCATAAGTCAGAAAACATACACTCATCCTCAGCCCTGGCATACTCCTCTGACACGATACCTACGCAGATCTTCCCGTACTGCTAAGCGACACTGGAGGAAATCTCAGAGTTCTGCTGACTTTCTGCACTATAAGTTCATTTTGAACTCTTACTATTCTGCCCTTAATCTATATAAGCAACATTACTTCTCCACTCTTATCTCTACTCTTTCTTCAAACCCAAAACATCTGTTCTCCACATTCAAAACTCTTCTCCGCTCACCCCTACCTCCCACCACAACTTTTCTCTCAGCCCAATATTTTGCCAGCTACTTCAACACCAAAATCAACTCCATCAGAAATGAAATCAGCTCTCAACATACTACCAGTCTCCCTCCCCCTCAAAAACTCACAATCATCCAAAACTCACATAGCCATAAATTTCGCATTTTTGCCGCTGTTACGGAGGATGAAGTTTCTGCCATTATACTATCCTCTCACCTCATTACCTGTCCCCTCGACCCCATCCCCTCACAACTACTCCCCTCCCTCTCTTCTACCCTTACCCCTATACTCACACACATCTTCAACCTCTCCCTCAGCACTGGTATAGTTCCCACATCTCTTAAGCATGCATTACTCACACCTACCCTCAAAAAACCTTCTCTCGATCCAACCTCCCCATCCAACTACCGCCCTATTTCCCTACTACCTCTTGCCTCAAAGCTTCTTGAAAAGCTAGTATATGCACGTCTATCCCATTTCCTTACACTAAACTCCCTCCTTGACCCACTGCAATCTGGATTTCGCCCCCTTCACTCAACAGAGACAGCAATTTTTAAGGTTACCAACGACCTACTTACAGCAAAATCAAAAGGCCACTTCTCTCTACTTATCCTCCTTGATCTGTCTGCAGCCTTTGATACTGTCGACCACCCTCTTTTGCTCCACACCCTCCAATCCTTCGTCATCTGTGACACAGCTCTCTCTTGGTTCTCTTCCTATCTGTCTAACCGTACCTTTAGTGTAGCCTTCTCAGGGGCATCCTCTGCCCCGTTACCTCTTTCTGTTGGGGTACCGCAAGGCTCTGTCCTTGGTACCCTTCTCTTCTCAATCTACACATCCTCACTAGGTTCCTTAATAAAGTCCCACAGGTTTCATTATCATTTGTATGCCGACAATACCCAAATCTACCTCTCTGCACCAGAACTTTCTCCTTCCTTGCTAACCCGTGTCACTAACTGTCTCTCTCATATCTCATCTTGGATATCCTCTCACTACCTCAAGCTAAATCTCTCCAAAACTGAGCTCCTTATTTTCCCCCCTTCTTCCAAAATCTCCACCCCCCATGTCTCTATAACTGTTGATAACTCCATCATTACCCCAACCTCACATGCCCGATGTCTTGGGATCATACTGGACTCAGATCTTTCTTTCACTCCTCACATTCAGTCCTTGGCTAAAGCCTGCCACTTCCACCTTAAATACATCGCTAAAATTAGACATTTCCTTAACACAAGACACAACAAAGATTTTAATCCATTGTCTCATCCTTTCCCGCCTCGAGTACTGCAACTCTATCCTCTATGGTCTCCCTAGCTGCCGCCTAGCTCCTTTACAATCCATAATGAATGCCTCTGCCATGCTCATCTTCCTTGCACGTTGCTCTTCATCTGCCGCACCTCTGTGCCAATCCCTTCACTGGCTTCCTCTTGCCTCCAGGATTAAACACAAAATTCTCACTTCGACACACAAAGCCCTCAATTGCACGGCTCCCCCCTACATCTCAGACCTTGGGGCCAATTTATCAAAGGTCTTGCGGACCTGATCCGACAGTGCGGATCAGGTCCGCAAGACCTCGCTGAATGCGGAGAGCAATACGGAGAGCTGCTAGTGCAACGCCGCCCCCTGCTGACTCGCGGCCAATTGGCCACCAGCAGGGAGGTGCCAATCAACCCAATCGTATTCGATCGGGTTGAATTCCGCTGATTCCTGTCCGCCTGCTCAGTCTTTAGAACGCTGCTTCATAACTGCTGTTTCTGGAGAGTCTGAAGACTCACCAGAAACACAGGCCCACAAGCTCCGTTCGGAGCTTGATAAATGGGCCCCCTTGTTTCCAGATACTTTCCCTCACGTCACCTATGCTCTGCTCATGATCTGCTACTCTCCTCCTCTCTTGTTACCTCCTCACATTCTACAAGATTTCTCCAGATTGGCTCCCATCTTATGGAACTCTCTGCCTCGCTCCACAAGAATCTCCCCTAGTTTTAAAAGCTTTAAGTGCTCCCTGAAGACTCTACTATTCAGGGACGCTTACAACCTACACTAACCTTCCTATCTCCACTGCTATCCCCTAAAACCCCATAGGATGTAAGCTTATGAGAACAGCTGTTTGTAGTTCACCTTCATAAGAGCCGACTACAACAGTGCAACTCTTGGCAGGACCCTCTCTCCCCATTTGATCCCTGTAATCGTTTTTATATACCACCTATGTTCATAGCACTGCGGAACCTGTTGGCGCTCTACAAATACCTGATAATAATAATAATAATAATAAAAGGATGTTCTATTTTTAGTTAAGGCCTTTGTTCTAGACTTGGTTATCAGTACTTCATCGTAGCCCTTTTCTCTCAATTTCTTGCTCACAATGTATGCTTCCATGTAAATAATAGCTTGAAAAAAATAGCAAATTTGTCTAAATAATCTTAAACTATTTTTTCAAAAATATGACGTTCTCTGTATAGAATAACGTTTAAGATGTTATAATTTTAATTTGGTGAATAGTTATGCTTGTGTTTACTAATTATTATTTTTTTTTAAAAATCTAATATCTATGAATGGTGTTTTTTTTATAGAAAATTGCCTTAAATTGTTTTAACCTTAAGAATGTGTATACTTATGTTTATCAATATTTGACAGTTGGTGTGTTTGTTTAGATGCAATAATAACTGGCACATTGATTAGTCGCTATCCTTTTAGATGTCTGGGATGTGTGGAAAAATTCCCCAATTAGATCACATTGTGGAACGGATGCGTTGAGGTGTGTATTGTCCCTCGAAGGCCTCACTACAATGGCTACTACATCACAGTCACCATCATACCGGTGTAGAAAGTGGAGAGACCAACATACGCTAATAAGCTTAAACAGATGACACACAGAAACAAGCAGAACAGGTTAGGATAAGTTGAAGAGGGGACATCTTTGTTAGATGTACTTTTATTCTTTTTCATTCATGTAAGTGCAATATTGAGAGTGCATGCATGCTGCACAAATAAATGTTACTTTGAATAAGAGCTGTGCTTTTTATCTTATTATAAAGTTTCTACCATGTTTCAACCATCCCAGTTGGACGTTATTGTTGGGACACAGTCGGCTAGATTTGGAGTTTTGTCGGTAATGACCCGAAAAACTAACGCCGGCTTTTTTCTGGCCGCACCATAAAAATAACTCTGGTATTGAGAGTCCACATAAAGGCTGTGTTAGGCTCCAAAAAAGGAGCGTAGAGCATTTTTAACGCAGCTTCAACTCTCGATACCAGAGTTGCTTACGCAAGCGGCCAGCCTCAATAGAATGCGAGCTCAATATGATTGGCTGATTGGATCAGCCAATCGGATTGATCTTGATTCCGATTGGCTGATTCCATCAGCCAATCAGAATATTCCTACCTTAATTCTGATTGGCTGAATCCTATCAGCCAATCGGAATTCGAGGGACGCCATCTTGGATGACGTCCCTTAAAGGAACCGTCATTCGGCTAGTAGGCGTCGGGAGAAGAGGATGTTCCGCGTCGGAGGTCTGCAAGATGGATCCGGAAGAAAGAAGATTGAAGATGCCGTTGATAGAAGACTTTATCCGGATCATGGACCTCTTCAGCTCCCGCTTGGATGAAGACTTCGCCGGATCATGGACCTCTTCAGCTCCCGCTTGGATGAAGACTTCAGCCGGATCATGGACCTCTTCAGCCCCCCGCTTGGGCTTGGATTAGGACATCGGAGGAGCTCTTCAGGACGGATCGGTGAACCTGGTAGGGTGAAGACAAGGTAGGAAGATCTTCAGGGGCTTAGTGTTAGGTTTATTTAAGGGGGGTTTGGGTTAGATTAGGGGTATGTGGGTGGTGGGTTGTAATGTTGGGGGGGGGTATTGTATGGTTTTTTTTTACAGGCAAAAGAGCTGAATTTCTTGGGGCATGCCCCGCAAAGGGCCCTGTTCAGGGCTGGTAAGGTAAAAGAGCTTTGAAATGTAGTAATTTAGAATAGGGTAGGGCATTTTGTTATTTTGGGGGTCTTTGTTATTTTATTAGGGGGCTTAGAGTAGGTGTAATTAGTTTAAAATTGTTGTAATATTTTTCTTATGTTTGTAAATATTTTTTTATTTTTTGTAACTTAGTTCTTTTTTATTTTTTGTACTATAGCTAGTTTATTTAATTGTATTTATTTGTAGGAATTGTATTTAATTAATTTATTGATAGTGTAGTGTTAGGTTAATTGTAGGTAATTGTAGGTATTTTATTTAATTAATTTAATGATAGTGTAGTGTTAGGTTTAATTGTAACTTAGGTTAGGATTTATTTTACAGGTAATTTTGTTATTATTTTAACTAGGTAACTATTAAATAGTTATTAACTATTTAATAGCTATTGTACCTGGTTAAAATAATTACAAAGTTGCCTGTAAAATAAATATTAATCCTAAAATAGCTATAATATAATTATAATTTATAGTGTAGCTATATTAGGGTTTATTTTACAGGTAAGTATTTAGCTTTAAATAGGAATCATTTATTTAATAAGAGTTAATTAATTTCGTTAGATTTAAATTATATTTAACTTAGGGGGGTGTTAGTGTTAGGGTTAGACTTAGCTTTAGGGGTTAATACATTTATTAGAATAGCGGTGAGCTCCGGTCGGCAGATTAGGGGTTAATAATTTAAGTTAGGTGTCAGCGATGTTAGGAAGGGCAGATTAGGGGTTAATACTATTTATTATAGGGTTAGTGAGGCGGATTAGGGGTTAATAACTTTATTATAGTAGCGGTGCGGTGTCCGCTCGGCAGATTAGGGGTTAATAAGTGTAGGCAGGTGGAGGCGACGTTGAGGGGGGCAGATTAGGGGTTAATAAATATAATATAGGGGTCGGCGGTGTTAGGGGCAGCAGATTAGGGGTACATAGCTATAATGTAGGTGGCGGCGCTTTGCGGTCGGCAGATTAGGGGTTAATTATTGTAGGTAGCTGGCGGCGACGTTGTGAGGGGCAGATTAGGGTTAATAAATATAATACAGGGGTCGGCGGTGTTAGGGGCAGCAGATTAGGGTTACATAAGTATAACATAGGTGGCGGTCGGCAGATTAGGGGTTAAAAAAAATTATTCGAGTGTCGGCGATGTGGAGGGACCTCGGTTTAGGGGTACATAGGTAGTTTATGGGTGTTAGTGTACTTTAGAGCACAGTAGTTAAGAGCTTTATGAACCGGCGTTAGCCCAGAAAGCTCTTAACTACTGACTTTTTTCCTGCAGCTGGAGTTTTGTCGTTAGATGTCTAACGCTCACTTCAGAAACGACTCTAAATACCGGAGTTAGAAAGATCCCATTAAAAAGATAGGATACGCAATTGAAGTAAGGGGATCTGCGGTATGGAAAAGTCGCGGATGAAAAGTGAGCGTTAGACCCTATTTTGAGTGACTCCAAATACCGGCGGTAGCCTAAAACCAGCGTTAGGAGCCTCTAACGCTGGTTTTCACAGCTAACGCCAAACTCCAAATCTAGGTCAGTGTAAGGTTTTTAAAAGATTTCATTGGATAAGTTTACTAAAACTGACAGTTATTATTTGGATACATATACCCTTTTTAATTGTTACCATTAATATTTTACCATTTTATCACTTCTTGTAGTTTGTATGCTTGAAAGACACATTTTGATCTTAAAGTACTTTAGTGCTGAACATTATTGTTTTGTTTTGTACTTTATTTTTATTTTATTCTAAACTATACACAGTTAACTTAAAGGGGCACTAAACCCAATTTTTTTCTTTCATGATTCAGATAGATCATGCAATTTTAAGCAACTTTCTAATTTACTCCTATTATCAATTTTTATTGGTTCTCTTGCTATTTTTATTTAAAAAGCAGGAATGTGATGCATAGGAGCCGGTCCATTTTTGGTTGGGAACCTGGGTTATGCTTGCTTTTTGGTGGGTAAATATCAGCCTCCAATAAACAAGCGCTATCCATGGTGCTGAACCTAAAATGGGCTGGCTGCTAAGATTTACATTCATGATTTTCAAATAAAGATAGCAAGAGAACGAAGAAAAATTGATAATAGTAGTAAATTAGAAAGTTGCTTAAAATTGCCTGCTCAATCTGAATCATGAAAGAAAAAAAATTGTGTTCAGTGTCCCTTTAATTTAAAAGTTTTATATGCTCGGCATCTGACTTCCAATATAAGAAACAGCTTGCTTTAATGAGCCAGAGTGTCCCTACATTAAAAATCTGATTCTTCCAAAAAACTTTCTTCACACCAAGGTAGTTGCTCACAGGGGTCCTCAAAAGTTGACATAGATCCATACTAAAACACACACTCATATGAGTAAAGGGTTCTGCAGAGTAGTTTCCCCTGGGACATGTATCAAAGATTGCCTTATAGACAGTGCTTGTAACTTGGAAAATATTTTATGCAATTAACAGGCTAAATTGGATTTTTTTTTTTTATTTGTATGTTCTGTCTGGATTATATTCCTTTAACTGATATTGTTTAAAAATATTGATAATCTCTTTATTACCTATTCACCAGTTTTGCATAACCAACACAGTTATATTAATATACTTTTTACCTCTGTGATTATCTTGTATCTAAGCCTCTGCAGGCTGCCCTCTTATTTCAGTTTTTTTGATAGACTTGCATTTTAGCCAATCAGTGCTGACTCACAAATAACTCCACGGGAGTGAGCACGATGTTATCTATATGGCACACATGAACTAGCGCTGTCTAGCTGTGAAAAACTGTCAAAATGCACTGATATAAGAGGCAGCCTTCAAGGACTTAGAAATTAGCATAGGAGCCTACCTAGGTTTAGCCTTCATCAAAGAATACCAAGAGAACAAAACAAATTTGATGATTAAAGTGAATTGGAAAGCTGTTTAAAATCACATGCCCTATCTAAATCATGAAAGACTGTCCCTTTGATTTCAAATATTCTTGTTTCATATTGATTGGCAAACTGAATAAATATAGGAAACCATCCAAAAAGACTATCCCAAAACAGTTGTAAGCTTTTGAAGACTAAAGAACCAGGCTTATGATGAAGCTGTTAATTCCAGCTCCAGATGTTTCCTATTTTGCTATAGAAAAACATTTGGCAGCAATTGTCTCTTCCTAGGTAAAAGGTATTTTAAAAATATTGCAAATGTTTGCACAATTGTATAAAAACACAAAATATATACATAGACATATTAGTCAAAAGATTATTTTTTTATGGACAATTTTAACCTTTTTTAATCCTTTCAGAACATATTTTACAAAATATATTTATATTTAACCATTTTTTTATTTCCTTTTTTCTTAACCAAAGCAATAAACAATTAAAAAAACAATTTTTAATAGAACTCATCAAACTCAAAGCGATGGTAAACTTTCCCCTTTGTGTAAACAGATCCGGAAAGTTAGCCATATTTTATGTGTATGATATTTTATGTATATGATTATAACTTACGTCAAAACGCGCCAGAAGCTGACGGCTGACATCGGATTTTTAACTTTAATACCTTCATTTATACTTTTATTGGAACATTAAAGGGATAGTAAACCCCAAAATGTTCTTTTATGATTAAGATATAACATACAATTTTAAACAACTTTAAAATTTACTTCTATTATCAAATTTGCTTAATTCTCTTGTTATCCATTGCTGAAGGAACAGCATTGCATTACTGGCTGCTAGCGGAACACATCTAGTTAGCCAATCACAAGAGACAAATGTGTGCAGGCACCAATTAGCAGCAGCTCCCACTAGTGTAGGATATGTGTGTATTCATTTTTTAAACAAGGGATACTAAGAGAATGAAGAACATTTGAAAATAGAAGTGAATTTAAAAGTGTCTTAAAATTACATGCTCTATATGAATCATGCAAGTTTAATTTTGACTTTCCTATTCCTTTAACCCCTTAAGGACTACAGCACTTTTCCATTTCCTGACCGTTTGGGACCAAGGCTATTTTTACATTTCTGCTCTGTTTGTGTTTAGCTGTAATTTTGCTCTTACTCATTTACTGTACCCACACATATTATATACCGTTGTTCTCGTCATTAAATGGACTTTCTAAAGATACCATTATTTTTATCATATCTTATAATTTACTATAAACATTTTTATAAAATATGAGGAAAAAATGGAAAAAAAAACACACTTTTTCTAACTTTGACCCCCAAAATCTGTTACACATCTACGGCCACCAAAAAACACCCATGCTAAATAGTTTCTAAATTTTGTCCTGAGTTTAGAAATACCCAATGTTTACATGTTCTTTGCTTTTCTTGCAAGTTATAGGTCAATGAATACAAGAAGTACTTTTCTATTTCCAAACCACTTTTTTCAAAATTAGCGCTAGTTACATTGGAACACTGATATCTGTCAGGAATCCCTGAATATCCCTTGACATGTATATATTTATTTTTAGAACACAACCCAAAGTATTGATCTAGGCCCATTTTGTTATATTTCATGCCACCATTTCGCCGCCAAAAGCAATTAAATAAAAAAAACTGTTTACTTTTTACCTAATTTTTTCACAAACTTTAGGTTTCTCACTGAAATTATTACAGCTTGGCAATTATAGCACAAATGGTTGTAAATGCTTCTCTGGGATCCCCTTTGTTCAGAAATAGCAGACATATATGGCTTTGGCGTTGTTTTTTGGCAATTAGAAGGCAGCTAAATGCCGCTGCTCACCACACTTGTATTAGGCCCAGCAATGAAGGGGTTAATTAGGTAGCTTGTAGGGAGCTTGCAGAGTTAATTTTAGCTTTAGTGTAGAGATTAGCCTCCCACCTGACACATCCCACCCCCTGATCCCTCCCAAACAGCTATCTTCCCTCCCCCACCCCACAATTGTCCCCACCATCTTAAGTACTGGCAGAAAGTCTGCCAGTACTAAAATAAAAGATTTTTTTTTTAAATTATCTATTCCGCTGTGATGGACCTACCCCTTAGCCCCCAACCTCCCTGATACCCCCCTTAGCCCCCAACCTCCCTGATCCCCCCAAACAGCTCTCTAACCCTCCCCCCACCTATTTGCTCCTCCCTACCTATTTGCTGCCAGTACCCAGTTTGCCCCCCAAACAAAGTTTTTTTATTTTTTTTATAAAAGATCCTTTGATATTTATTTTTAATTTATTTCCCCCCCCCCTCCCTCTCACACTGCAATTCAGGGATCATTGATGGCAGTGGTTGCTGAGCGCGCACGCACACACACGTGCCCCCCCCCCCCACACACGCACCCGGCACCCAGCTTGCACATTGCACTTATAGGAACTGGATGCCAGGTAGCGATGGGCCGCCCACTCACCTCCCTGCTAAGCTTCCACCCACCAACGATCGGCACCATAGCTACAGGTGCAGAGAGTGCCACAGAGTGGCTCTCTCTGCATCTGATGCCTAATAAAGGGTATTGTAGGATGCCTCAATATGGAGGCATCACTGCAATACCCTGAGAGCTGCTGGAAGTGATCACAATCGCTTCCAGCACTCAATTAGACCAAGGACGTGCCAGGTACGTCCATTGTCACTAACTTGACAGTTTTTGCAGGACGTACCTGGTACGTCCTTGGTCGTTAAGGAGTTAATAAAGGATGTTTTATTTTTATTCATCCTCTGCTGGCCTTACAATAATGTTGTTGATATTTTATAGCCACTCACTTCAAATAATTTTTTTTTGTTTACTGGCAGTTTGATTTTCTCTCCAAACACAAAAAAAAATATTTTGAACTGGGCGGCCGGAGCTTGGGGTATTTGAATTTTAGCAATACATTAAAAAGTAAGTTAAAGCATATCTTCATTACAACTGATGAATTCAACTCCATTATCTAAAATATGGCAAACATTCCAGATCTGTTTATAATCAATTTAAATGAACAGTTTACCCAAAACCTTCTCACCTTTAAATTGTTCCCAATTATCCATTTTACCTGTTGGGGTGTATTAAATTCTTTACAAGTAGCTCTTTAACTCTTATTTCAGCATTTGAAATAGCTGATTTAGCATGTGGTTTCCTAACCTATACTAAAAGGTTCTATACTGAAGTCTAGGCTATTGACAAGCCTATATAACCACAGCCAGCGTAAATCTCAATTGCGCTCAAGTGGTCATGTTTACTTTAAACTTGACATACCAGCACAAACACCCGCTATAAACTCCTTATTGCTCGTGTGCAAACATTTGCACTCCACTTCAGTGGGATGCAGCATATTTATGTAATAAAATGTTAATTTTCCATTGTTCTCTCTAATGTCCCGATATTCAAAGCAAAATGGGGTGGATCCGCAAAGTTCCGGCAAGTGGAGATGTGTCTCCCATAGGATATAATGGAGAGCACAATGTCAGCTAAACATCGCTGATTTCCTTACTTGTAGGCACTTTTTGCGGGTGGAGGGCGTATTTAAAGTGTTCCTACACAGTGCAGACAGTGCACTCACTGAAATCAAACATGGTTTCTGTGTCTAAACACTTCAAAAAATGCCTGTGTGACCTTACTTTCCATAAACCTACACTACCTGCCTCACACTGTAAAGTCTCACCACTGAAAAGGTGGTGAGACAAATGTGTCTGACACCCTACTCGTAACCTGTTCTTCATAGATTGGAATATATTGCACTGCTGGTGATATATCCCAATCAAAGTACAGACCACTCCCCCTGAAACTCATGGCTAAGTCCCACATAATGCATATATCTACGTCATAATTTAGCTATACTCCCCTGGAAAGCCCAACTAACTCCCTAATGCTGCCTACACCTACGTCACATGTTAGATACAACCCCATGAAATTCCCAACTACCTCCCACAGACCGCCAACATCTACATCAAATCTTCCCTATACTCCCCCCTAGAACTCCCACAGAATGCCTACACCTACGTAAAGTCTACAATATACCCGACTAATAAAATATAGAAAAAAATAACTCCCTATTATAACTATAGAAGCTATGTTGCTACATTTATATCCAATGTTAAAATTATATACATTGTCATGTATAATGCATATTATTTTAAGTATTGTATATAATTTAAAATGTAGTTATTTTTTATTGTTAATTCTATTATTTTAAACATAAATATATAGTTTAAAATATATATTTATGTTTAAAATAATAAAATGAACAATCAAAAATAACTACATTTTAAATGGGATAATATGCATTATACATGACAACGCATATCATTTTAACATTGGGTATAAATGCATTAAAATAAACTATTAACCCCTTAAGTGCCCTAACCCCCAGCACAACCTACAATATTAACCCCTAGTCTGTCATAACCTAAAGACCTAAGCACCCCCTAACCCATTAACCCCTACACCACCAAAAAAACAATGCAAAAATAAGCCCCCTAACTTATTAACCCCTATACCGCCACCACCCCAATGCAAACTACTGCTACACTTCTTAACTACCTAACACCAAACAAACACATCATTTACAAAAAATAACAAAACCTAACATTACAGAAAACAAAAAAAACCACAAACAAAAATAAAAAAACCTTTAAAAAAAAAACCCAACCTAAACTAACACTAAAAGTTACTATAACAATAGCCCTTAGAAGGGCTTTTTGTAAAGCATTGCCCTAAAGTGTCACAGCTCTTTTTCAAATAAATACGAACAACCGCATTCTACAATTAGTACCCCTCCAAAAAAAGCCTAATAATAAAAAAGACTAAAGTAAAAAGAAAATCCCTATCCTAAAAAAAGATTGCCCTGAAAAGGGACAATTGGTAGGGCATTGCCCTAAAATGAAACAGCTTTTTTAGAAGAAAAAAAAATCTAAACTAAAAAAAAAACCCTATTCTAAAAAAAGATTGCCATGAAAAAGGCATTTGGTAGGGCATTGCCATAAAGCAAAAGAAGCTCTTTTAGTGGGGGGGGGAAAACCTAAACTAAAAAAAAAAACTTAAAGGAAAAAAAACCCTAATCCTAAAAATAAAAAGCCCACCCCCAAAAAAATCCTAAAGCCTATAAGATCTGATATTATCTGCAAGCTCAACCCATTTTAAGAGGTTGTGGTTTAGAAGCACAAAGCCAGCTAATCCATATACACAAATAAACCTGAAAATGCAGTTTCTAATACATTTTATACTCTGCAGGTAGAGATACAAAACAGGTAGAGACACAAAACAAAGCTAAACAGTTTTGTGTGCATTTATATATCTAATGTTTGTAGAGCAAAATGTTTCTCCATACTTTGATAATAAATATTCTTGTTCAATTCAAAATATACTGTCCAAGCATTAAAGTGATGGTAAACTCTCCCCTTTATAAAATCAGATCTGGAATGTAAGCGCTATTTTAGATGAAGTTTAATTCATTAGCTGTAATGAAGATGCAGTATAACTTAGTTATTAATATAGATATGAAATTCAAATACTGCATGCTCCTCCGCCCACTTCAAAAGTAACATTTTCTGTGAGCTAACAGATTGAATTGTTGTCCAATCAGCGCTCTCCCCATATGGCACTTTTGTTGTAGCTAGAGCATTGATTGGAGAGTAATTCAATCATTTAGCTGACAGGAAAATTTACTTTTGAAGTGGGTGGTGTAACGTGGGGTATTTGAATTTCATATCTATATTAATAACTAAGTTATAGCGCATCTTCATTGCACATGATGAATAAAACCCCATCTAAAATAGCGCTTACATTCCAGATCTGATTTTATAAAGGGGAGAGTTTACCCTCACTTTAAGTACTGTGCACTCAATTAATTCAACAATTAAATATCTAAATATTATTGCGTATGCAACCCCAAATATTATCATCTTCGTTTTTTAGATGCAAACACTCTAAAATTGTTACACTGTATTTAAGCTTTAAATCCCTTTGTCTCAAAATTAAATAAAAGTTATTTTGACAATACCATATGTACCTCAATTATTATCTTCCAGCAGCTGTGTTTAAAAACCTTTTACAGCAAATAGTTGTTTTTTTAGTTTACAGAATCCTACTGGGGAATTTTATTTTTTATTTTTAAAACTACATTAATTTTTTTTACATAAAGGGACATTATACTTAAACTTTTCTCCACTTCCCAATCATCAGTTTTAGCTGCTGTGGCACATAACATTGTTTACAATTAACTTGTTTGCTATTGTCATTTGAAATAGCTGCTTTTTCATGTTGAACCCACTGGTAAAAACTCAAGTGTTGGCTATAGAAAACGTATGTAAACCGTAGTGCTTGATATAATTAACACTTTCAGCTGCTTGCCTGAGTTCACTGTTCCTTTAAAAGGACAGTAAACACCTTGAGGTTTTTATATACAATTTTAAGTAATGAAAACTGAAACAACTTAAATTTACTTTTATTATTTTACATCATTTTTATGTAATTTAGCTCTGAAAATTGGGGATTTTCTATTGCTCAGAATTTGAAATGTACCCTGCTAACTTTTCAAGGTTAATATCTGTCCCTAATTGGCTTTAACTGAAAACAACTGCAAAACAATGCATTTTATGCCAACATTATTACTGTGAGTAAATGTTATTATTTTTTTTATTTTTTTTAAATGTTTAGACCTGCAATACAATAGAAATGTCTTGTAATGACAAGGTGTTTACTGCCCCTTTAAGTACCTCAATCTACTGAGCAAATTTACTAAAACATTCAGGAATAACGGGCATAGCCGGTCTGGGAAGTGTTTCTTTTCTTTCTGCCCCTCAGCCTTATAAAGGCTCAGATTAACTGACTGGTGAAGTTATGCATCCCCATAGATTCACCACTGGCAGTAACATTAAAGGAATAGTATAGTCAAAATTAAACTTTCATGATTCAGATAGAGTAGGCAATTTTTCTTTGTTCTCTTGGAATCTCTATTTGGAAAAGCCAGAATGAAAGCATAGGAGCAAAGACCATTTTTGGTTCAGCACCTGGCTAGCACTTTCTGATTGGTGTCTAAATGTAGCCACCAATCAGCAAGCGCTACCATGGTGCTGAACTAAAAATGGGCCGGCTCCTAAGCTTACATTCAAATAAAGATACCAAGAGAACGAAGAAAAGTTGATAATAGGAGTAAATTAGAGAGTTTCTTTAAATTACATGCTCTGTCTGAATCATGACAGTTGAATTTTGACTAGACAACTCCTTTAATGGGAAATCTAAATATTAAAGGGCCACTGTAAGTAAATATTTTCTATACCTGTTACTAACTAACTACCCCAAATACACTTTTTATCAATAGCATTTCATTAACATATCTCTACCGTATAGCAGAAATCTTGTCTGCAAATTTAATTGTTTTCCAAACCCACTCCGTGGGTATCCTTTGCTCTGTACCAATCCAATTACAATACCTAGGTTTCAAAATGGCGCTTTAAACACAAAGTTATTGGTTTAAGTATTTTGAACACGCAGTGCTGAAAATAGTGGGCAGGATAACGTGACATCATCAGCGAATAAAAGATATAACTTTTAGAACATTATGAAACTTCGTTTTGGAGAAAATATAGGTCAGTAGGTTTTAATTAATGTTTATTAACTTTAATATGTTAGTTGTTTAGCTTAAAAATTATAACAGAAAGTAATCCTTTAAATTATAATTATTTTATGTATTGTTCGATTTAAAATGTAAAATTATAGTATGCATAACAGATAAACCAATGTTACAGTAACCAATTGTACAATAATCAACAACAAATAGACCCAAAAATTAAGCAACTGTAAGCAAACATTTGTTATGTTAATATAGGGCATTTATAATAAACACAAGAAACATAAGACATTATAAAGGAAAAAGATAAATATCTGTCATACCTGTACAATAAACAATTATGGGGTTGGAGATATTTTAGCAAATCTCCCCAGGGATGAAAAAAACAGCTTTAATATTTTAAGTTGCACCCAATTCTACTCATTGGATTGAAGGGGAGGGAGAAATTGCCACCTATTAACATCCTGAACTGACTAGTCAAGTTCAGGTTTACATAGCTTGGACATAGTAATACTTCTATACATGCATGTTATTTAAAAAGAATGCTGCTCTGTGTATGTGAAAGACAGGGGTCCTGAAATTGTATAAATGAATTATAATATGGAAAGTATATGGGTGACTGTCTAACCCTCTACATTACAAGAAAAAGGATTAGACCATCTGTTGGAAGAAATAACTTATAGGGCCATTAAAGGAAATTTTATTGTAGTGGAAGTTTTTAATTTGCCAGAGATAGACTGGCTAGATAGGTTTAAACAAGTATATTCTTAAATCGTTCACATGATCTATTGGTTAAGGAACTAACTAAAAGACAGACTATATAAGATTTAATACTAAAAAACAGTAGTATCCGATTTGTCTCTGAGTGAGAAGTTAGAGTCCAGTGATCATCAGTCTGCGTGGTTTAGTATTCATGTGCAGGTACTGTGCAACCACACTAAAGGAAAGTATTAGGGAGAATAAAAAAGTTTGTGAAACTACTTAAACAATTCTTTAGAAGGACAAACTCTTAGTATAGAAATATGATAATATTTAAAGGATGCCGTTTTAGATGTAACTGCATACTGTATAAATGCGGAGCCCCCCGCATTTAGACTCTGCTTGCAAACCGCAAAATAGCTGATCAACTGTTGTGGTTTATTTTCTGCATCAAATGCTGATCAGGCTCGTGCTGTGAGCGAGATTGTCTTATAATATATCGTTTTACATTCTTTTAATTGTTTTTATTGTTTTCTACTGTGTTTTATGGTCAACTGTGACCCCTTTGTTTTTAAAGGCATCTGTTATTTTCATGTAACAATAATACTACCCCTGTACATAGTAGATCCAGGCTCTGTCCCCTTCTGTTAGGTATTTAAGACTTTGACAAGCTGTGCACCTAAGGGTGTATATACAGTTGCAAGAAAAAGTATGTGAACCCTTTGGAATGATATGTATTTCAATAGACAATCACAGTTTAATGCTTAAACTAATAACACACAAAGAATGAAATGCTGCCATGTTTTTATTGAACACACCATGTAAACATTCACAGTGCAGGTGGAAAAAGTATGTGAACCCTTGGATTTAATAACTGGTTGAACCTCCTTTGGCAGCAATAACTTCAACCAAACGTTTCCTGTAGTTGCAGATCAGACGTGCACAACGGTCAGGAGTAATTCTTGACCATTCCTCTTTACAGAACTGTTTCAGTTCAGCAATATTCTTGGGATGTCTTGTGTGAATCGCTTTCTTGAGGTCATGCCACAGTATCTCAATCGGGTTGAGGTCAGGACTCTGACTGGGCCACTTCAGAAGGCGTATTTTCTTCTGTTTAAGCCATTCTGTTGTTGATTTACTTCTATGCTTTGGGTCATTGTCCTGTTGCAACACCCATCTTCTGTTGAGCTTCAGCTGGTAGACAGATGGCCTTAAGTTCTCCTGCAAAATGTCTTGATAAACTTGGGAATTCATTTTTCCTTTGATGATAGCAATCCGTCCAGGCCCTGACGCAGCAAAGCAGCCCCAAACCATGATGCTCCCACCACCATACTTCACAGTTGGGATGAGGTTTTGATGTTGTTGTGCTGTGCCTCTTTATCGCCACACATAGTGTTGTGTGTTTCTTCCAAACAACTCAACTTTGGTTTCATCTGTCCACAGAATATTTTGCCAGTACTGCTGTGGAACATCCAGGTGCTCTTGTGCAAACTGTAAACGTGCAGCAATGTTTTGTTTGGACAGCAGTGGCTTCCTCTGTGGTATCCTCCCATGAAATCCATTCTTGTTTAGTGTTTTACGTATTGTAGATTCGCTAACAGGGATGTTAGCATTTGCCAGTGACTTTTGTAAGTCTTTAGCTAACACTCTAGGATTCTTCTTCACCTCATTGAGCAGTCTGCGCTGTGCTCTTGCAGTCATCTTTACAGGACGGCCACTTCTAGGGAGAGTATCAGCAGTGCTGAACTTTCTCCATTTATAGATAATTTGTCTAACAGTGGACGGATGAACAGCAAGGCTTTTGTAGATACTTTTATAACCCTTTCCAGCTTTATGCAAGTCAACAATTCTTAATCGTAGGTCTTCTGAGAGCTCTTTTGTGCGAGGCATCATTTACATAAGGCAATGCTTCTTGTGAAAAGCAAACCCAGAACTGGTGTGTGTTTTTTATAGGGCAGGGCAGCTGTAACCAACACCTCCAATCTCATCTCATTGATTGTACTCCAGTTGGCTGACATCTCACTCCAATTAGCTCTTGGAGATGTCATTAGTCTAGGGGTTCACATACTTTTTCCACCTGCACTGTGAATGTTTACATGGTGTGTTCAATAAAAACATGGCAACATTTCATTCTTTGTGTGTTATTAGTTTAAGCAGACTGTGATTGTCTATTGTTGTGACTTAGATGATGATCAGATCACATTTTATGACCAATTTGTGCAGAAATCCATATCATTCCAAAGGGTTCACATACTTTTTCTTGCAACTGTACATGCATAAGTGTTTTTGAATGAGCCATTGGATCCAGAAAGGAGGTTTTCCTGAGGACGGTCATCCACAACTATAGTACAAGTGCCTACAATCTACCTCATATGTTTGAGGTGGAATCATGTGAGGGTGCTGCATCTCTCTGAGGACGGTCATCCACAACTATAGTACAAGTGCCTACAATCTACCTTATATGTTTGAGGTGGAATCATGTGAGGGTGCTGCATCTCTTTCATTTGAAGATATATAAGTGTGAAACTTATTACACTAGCTGCACCCCCTGTGTGCTTGTCTTCTTCTCTGTTCTATGGACTACCTGGGGATGATCCTCTCCTGAAGAGGTGAATCTGTGTTTGGACTGAGCTGCACTTTGTCTGGAATCTTTGGAACAGTGCCAAGGGATAAATATTAGACATTCCCTCCCAAGGACTGCCTGTATCAGTATTTACTAATAGTATCTACTTGTTGTTTCTTTACCAGTTACACATATGTATTCAGTGGAATAGTAGAGATCCGGTGATTTCTGGATCCATATACAGATAATAATTTTTTATATTAAGCTCTGAGATATATACAGATATAGAGAAATAGACATTTGTCTGTGAGAGATACATTAGTACATTCTCTTAGTCTGTCTGTTTTCTATATATATTTAGTTTTTTATTTTGCAGCAATTTTTGGGGATTGCATGTATGGGACTGTAGCCAGGAGGGCAGTGAGTTCCTGCAGCAGCATTCTGTAGTATGTATTTGTATAAATGAAATTAGAATAAGTACACCCTCACACTAAATAAACTATACACATACTACACATCATGCCACATATACACTATATGTAAAAGGACAAAGTCCAAGCGCTCTCTGGTGCAGCAGTATATGCAAAACGCCAGTGCTTAACCCTTAAAATTAGCACAGCTTACAATAACCAGAATCACTACCTGTATGAATCGAATACAGGTGTGTGTTATCAGGCAACAAAAAATGTTAGAAATAGGCGTGTATGTGCATATATTGAGCGGTCAACCAAAATAGTCTTCCTTGTAGAAAACGAAAATCCCATCCAGTTTGTATCATTAAAATATAACTTTTATTAAAGGATATTGTAAAAAACACAAAATTGTACAGACCTGGATTGATAGTAGTTGTACTTTGTACTATAGTAAATACCTCTGACACCCACTGTTGCGTCACTAACTTAGTGTCATAGGATTAACATTAAATGTACTTAACATAAATGAGACGAATATATATTCCTAGAGAACTTAGACATGTTACAAAAACACTTATGTGCACTTTGGCTTGAGCCTACATAGGTATCAATTTGTTAATCGCAAAACAAGAGCATTTATGTACACTATATCTTGAGCCTACATTGGTAACAGTTGGTTAATCACATTCAGGTAAATAGACACATATTTCGCTAAATTTTAAAGCTTAGGAACACAAATATATACACATGAACTAACAGAGCCTGACACATATCTCATACACTGTACATTGTGTTCTCTGTGGCCTAGATTTGGAGTTCGGCGGTAGCCGTCAAAACCAGCGTTAGAGGCTCCTAACGCTGGTTTTGGCCGCCCGCTGGTATTTGGAGTCAGTGATTAAAGGGTCTAACGCTCACTTTTCAGCCGCGACTTTTCCATACCGCAGATCCCCCTACGCCATTTGCGTAGCCTATATTTTCAATGGGATCTTTCTAACGCTGGTATTTAGAGTCGTTTCTGAAGTGAGCGTTAGAGCTCTAACGACAAGACTCCAGCCGCCTGAAAATAGCAGGAGTTAAGAGCTTTCTGGCTAACGCCGGTTTATAAAGCTCTTAACTACTGTACCCTAAAGTACACTAACACCCATAAACTACCTATGTACCCCTAAACCGAGGTCCCCCCACACCGCCGCCACTCGATTAAAATTTTTAACCCCTAATCTGCCGACCGCCACCTACGTTATACTTATGTACCCCTAATCTGCTGCCCCTAAACCCGCCGACCCCTGTATTACATTTATTAACCCCTAACTTGCCCCCCACAACGTCGCCGCCAGCTACTTAAAATAATTAACCCCTAATCTTCCGACCACAAATCGCCGCCACCTACGTTATCCCTATGTACCCCTAATCTGCTGCCCTAACATCGCCGACCCCTATATTATATTTATTAACCCCTAATCTGCCCCCCTCAACGTCGCCGACACCTGCCTACACTTATTAACCCCTAATCTGCCGAGCGGACCTGAGCGCTACTATAATAAAGTTATTAACCCCTAACCCGCCTCACTAACCCTATCATAAATAGTATTAACCCCTAATCTGCCCTCCCTAACATCGCCGACACCTAACTTCAATTATTAACCCCTAATCTGCCGACCGGAGCTCACCGCTATTCTAATAAATGGATTAACCCCTAAAGCTAAGTCTAACCCTAACACTAACACCCCCCTAAGTTAAATATAATTTTATTCTAACGAAATAAATTAACTCGTATTAAATAAATTATTCCTATTTAAAGCTAAATACTTACCTGTAAAATAAATCATAATATAGCTACAATATAAATTATAATTATATTATAGCTATTTTAGGATTAATATTTATTTTACAGGCAACTTTGTTATTATTTTAACCAGGTAAAATAGCTATTAAATAGTTAAGAACTATTTAATAGTTACCTAGTTAAAATAATAACAAATTTACCTGTAAAATAAATCCTAACCTAAGTTATAATTAAACCTAACACTACCCTATCAATAAAATAATTAAATAAACTACCTACAATTACCTACAATTAACCTAACACTACACTATCAATAAATTAATTAAACACAATTCCTACAAATAAATACAATTAAATAAACTAGCTAAAGTACAAAAAATAAAAAAGAACTAAGTTACAAAAAATAAAAAAATATTTACAAACATCAGAAAATTATTACAACAATTTTAAACTAATTACACCTACTCTAAGCTCCCTAATAAAATAACAAAGACCCCCAAAATAAAAAATTCCCTACCCTATTCTAAATTAAAAAAGTTACAAGCTCTTTTACCTTACCAGCCCTGAACAGGGCCCTTTGCGGGGCATGCCCCAAGAATTTCAGCTCTTTTGCCTGTAAAAAAAAACATACAATACCCCCCCCCCAACATTACAACCCACCACCCACATACCCCTAATCTAACCCAAACCCCCCTTAAATAAACCTAACACTAAGCCCCTGAAGATCTTCCTACCTTGTCTTCACCATCCAGGTATCACCGATCCGTCCTGGCTCCAAGATCTTCATCCAACCCAAGCGGGGGTTGGCGATCCATAATCCGGTCCAGAAGAGGCTCCAAAGTCTTCCTCCTATCCGGCAAGAAGAGGACATCCGGACCGGCAAACATCTTCTCCAAGCGGCATCTTCGATCTTCTTCCATCCAGAGCGAAGCGACAGGATCCTGAAGACCTCCAGCGCGGAACATCCATCCGGACCGACGACTGAACGACGAATGACTGTTCCTTTAAGGGACGTCATCCAAGATGGCGTCCCTCGAATTCCGATTGGCTGATAGGATTCTATCAGCCAATCGGAATTAAGGTAGGAATTTTCTGATTGGCTGATGGAATCAGCCAATCAGAATCTAGTTCAATCCGATTGGCCGATCCAATCAGCCAATCAGATTGAGCTCGCATTCTATTGGCTGATTGGAACAGCCAATAGAATGCGAGCTCAATCTGATTGGCTGATTGGATTAGCCAATCGGATTGAACTTGATTCTGATTGGCTGATTCCATCAGCCAATCAGAAAATTCCTACCTTAATTCCGATTGGCTGATAGAATCCTATCAGCCAATCGGAATTCGAGGGACGCCATCTTGGATGACGTCCCTTAAAGGAACAGTCATTCGTCGTTCAGTCGTCGGTCCGGATGGATGTTCCGCGCTGGAGGTCTTCAGGATCCTGCCGCTTCGCTCCGGATGGAAGAAGATCGAAGATGCCGCTTGGAGAAGATGTTTGCCGGTCCGGATGTCCTCTTCTTGCCGGATAGGAGGAAGACTTTGGAGCCTCTTCTGGACCGGATTATGGATCGCCAACCCCCGCTTGGGTTGGATGAAGATCTTGGAGCCAGGACGGATCGGTGATACCTGGATGGTGAAGACAAGGTAGGAAGATCTTCAGGGGCTTAGTGTTAGGTTTATTTAAGGGGGGTTTGGGTTAGATTAGGGGTATGTGGGTGGTGGGTTGTAATGTTGGGGGGGGGGTATTGTATGTTTTTTTTTACAGGCAAAAGAGCTGAAATTCTTGGGGCATGCCCCGCAAAGGGCCCTGTTCAGGGCTGGTAAGGTAAAAGAGCTTGTAACTTTTTTAATTTAGAATAGGGTAGGGAATTTTTTATTTTGGGGGGCTTTGTTATTTTATTAGGGGGCTTAGAGTAGGTGTAATTAGTTTAAAATTTTTGTAATATTTTTCTTATGTTTGTAAATATTTTTTTATTTTCTGTAACTTAGTTCTTTTTTATTTTTTGTACTTTAGCTAGTTTATTTAATTGTATTTATTTGTAGGAATTGTGTTTAATTAATTTATTGATAGTGTAGTGTTAGGTTAATTGTAGGTAATTGTAGGTAGTTTATTTAATTATTTTATTGATAGGGTAGTGTTAGGTTTAATTATAACTTAGGTTAGGATTTATTTTACAGGTAAATTTGTTATTATTTTAACTAGGTAACTATTAAATAGTTCTTAACTATTTAATAGCTATTGTACCTGGTTAAAATAATTACAAAGTTGCCTGTAAAATAAATATTAATCCTAAAATAGCTATAATATAATTATAATTTATATTGTATATATATTAGGATTTATTTTACAGGTAAGTATTTAGCTTTAAATAGGAATAAGTTATTTAATAAGAGTTAATTTATTTCGTTAGATAAATATTATATTTAACTTAGGGGGGTGTTAGTGTTAGGGTTAGACTTAGCTTTAGGGGTTAATCCATTTATTAGAATAGCGGTGAGCTCCGATCGGAAGATTAGGGGTTAATAATTGAAGTTAGGTGTCGGCGATGTTAGGGAGGGCAGATTAGGGGTTAATACTATTTATGATAGGGTTAGTGAGGCGGATTAGGGGTTAATAACTTTATTATAGTAGCGCTCAGGTCCGCTCGGCAGATTAGGGGTTAATAAGTGTAGGCAGGTGTCGGCGACGTTGTGGGGGGCAGATTAGGGGTTAATAAATATAATATAGGGGTCGGCGATGTTAGGGCAGCACGTTTTTGAGGCCGGCCGCGTCCGTAAGCAACTCTGGTATCGAGAGTTGCTTTTGCGGTAAAAATGCTCTACGCTCCTTTTTTGGAGCCTAACGCAGCATTTGTTTGAACTCTCGATACCAGAGTTAATTTTATGGTGCGGCCAGAAAAAAGCCCGCGGAGCGTTAACAGCCCTTTTACCGCCGAACTCCAAATCTAGGCCTATATATGTAGATATTCAGCCTATCAGAATTAGATGAGCCCTTAGCTACGTACATGTAACCTTTATACACACTACAGTCAGTTTAATAAAAATGCTACATTCACATAGTGAGCTATCTGACATTCTCTATGTATATATGGTCAACCTATCAAAATGGGATAAACCCCTTTATTGCATATATATGAACTTTATATACACTACACCATATTCATGGGGAATGGACGAGTACAGCGAGACAACGTTCACTGTTAGCTAGATGTACTCATCCCTCTACTCGATATCTTCCATGACCTGCAATATCTGAGTGGTATCTGTGATGTAGCTCGGCAACCTAGGTACAAGAGGCTATAAAAATGAGTATACCCATTTAGATAATGGTTCCATCAGCGAACCAATACCAGCCACAATTGGTCTCCCTTTCACATTGATTTTACTCTTATGCACCTTGGGTAGGTGGTGGAAGATGGGAGTGACTGGATTAGTGACCAAATTCAAAATGTGGTCTGCAGTCTGAAAATCCATCAGTCCCCCCTCAAGCGCATCATCCACAAGGTGCCTAAGTTCCAGTAAAAACCTCATGGTAGGATCCCTGGGTAACAAAGCATAAGTTTCTACATCACCCAGTTGTCTGGTGGCTTCGTCAATATAGCTGGCCTTATCCATATCGACCACATTTCCACCCTTATCGGATTGCTTGATCACAATGTGGTCATTATCGCGCAAGCCAGCTAAAGCTTCCTTTTCCTTAACTGTCAAATTTTGATTCACTTCATTTGTAATTTTTGATAACTCGGTGAGATCTTCTACAACCCGCTGGTGAAAAATCTCTAATAGTTTCCCCCTAGCCTGGAGAGGGTAGAAGGTAGATTTGGACTTTAGGGTAGGTTTATTTATTTGCATATGAGGGTCATCAATAGCACCCCCCTCACTCTGCAGGCCCTGAAGGGACACCAAAGCACATGTATCTTCAAAGGTTAGGGTATTAGATGTACCTGATAACATAGGTGTCTGACTATTTGAAATAAGCTCTATTGTTCCTTCACCTGAAAAAAAACTTTAGAAGGGTAAGGTCACTGACAAGTTTGTTAACGTCGATAATGGTTTGAGAAATATCAAAAGTTCTCGACGATACAAAACCTAAGCCATAACTCAGGACCTTAAGTTCCACATCTGTTAAAGTGTATGAAGCAATGTTAATCACCATGTCTATTGGTACTTCTTTATTTTCTTGATGTTGTTCTTTGTTCTTAATGTGTACCTGAGCTGTCCCTGATCATCCATATATTGGACTATTTTTCCTTGGTCTTGGTCCCCCCTGGAATTGTCTTTGGGCCTCGTGAAAATCCTGGGTGTTGGTATTAACTGGTGGTTGATCTGAATGATCCTTTTGATTTGAACTTTGAAGGGCTATACTTTCGGAATATGTGTCTAATTTGCCCATTTTGGGTCTTGCTCCTAGGGAGGTGGAGCCTTTCAGTATACCTGTATTACTACTACCTGATAGTATGTGTGCCCAGTCTCAATTGATAGCATTTCCCCTCAACACCTGTTCATCCCCTGAAATACCTTCAAAACTGGAGGCAAACCTATCCTCATAAGTTGCATCCACCTCTCAATCAGAAAATGTAACTTTCTTTGGGGGTTCAGGCATGGGGTCCTGTGACCTTTGTTTATTACTCCTATTTTGGTGTCTTCTATTTTTATGATTACCCCCAGTAGAATTCTCCTGGGTTCCTGGATTAAACCAGGATTTATTTCTTTGGCGATGTCGCCATACATAGACCACACCAAGGAAGTAATCATTTTTATCCCTCAAAAACTTTGTATGCTTGGTCTGCATCACTATTTTTTGGACTCCTCAATAGTTTTCTTAAAGATAGCTTCAAACTGTGTATATACATCATATTGTTTAAACCTGCCCATTTCAGACTGTATAGAAGAAATTTTAGACTTGACTTCATTTAACAACACATCCTTATACTCTATGAGGAGATAAAAATTAATGTTAGTGGGGGGGCGTGTCCGTGCAGTGTACTGGATAGGACTCACATTCTGAATGCTCCAGCATAATCTTTGATAATCCGCCGATTATTAACCCTCAGCTGCAATAATAAGTATACATCTTACAAAGGTGTCACAGCCCTGCTAATTGTGACCCCATTTTTTATTTTCTTAGCTGTTGTAGGATACTGGGGCATCAGATCGGAACATTAACGCATAAGGCGGCGGCCTACTACTAGGTATTCACCTCCCCCCAGGGAAGAGCCGGGTCATCAGTGCTGTCAGGAAAACTGACTTACTGAACCTCTTCAAAACTTATCACTGAGAAGCCCTTAAGCTAATCTACGGTTCTATACTGCCAAACAGCATTAAGATTCTTGCAGCGAGGAATAGAAATCTTTACTCAGCGCAACAAGACAAACATGGCAGAAGAGAGCTGCCCGACGCAACTTGAAGATCTGTTTGCAAAATTTGCCATCCTCATGCATAGGCTAATTGAGAGAGCTCCTTATGATTACTTGCTGAAGCGTTTAAATCTGGAGAATGACACTGCAGCACACATGATAGACTCACTGGAAGTAGAGCCCTGCAATGAGCATACGGGTTCTGACTACAAGCCCATACTAAAGGAGCCGCACGGTTCCCGGTGTAATCCACCACCCGTCAACACATATAGAAGCTCACACAGCACAGAGCCGCAACCGAGATTTCAAAAGAATTGGCCACAGGTAGTGGGGAAAAATGTGAAGCTGTCAGAAAAGACTATAATTGCCCAGGGAGAGCCTAGCATGCTGAGCGCTAATTCAAGGAAATGTACACTAGATTATAACCGGGCCAGCCAGCAGAAAATATCGGCACAAACTGTCTTAATGCAAAGGTGTGGGGGGCCCCACCTGAAAAAGCAGCATCAAAAAACTGGAAAAACCTCATACCTGCAAATATATCCGTGAGGAATCCTGCAGATACGGAGGCACACTGTTTGTGATTCCAGTCATCTCACAGCAAGACATCCTATACCTTCACAGTGAGTGACATGTTCCGAAGACAGGAGAGGGGTAATATGAGGAAGCCCTTCTTAGACAAAATAATGTTGAAGCGCAAGACTCTAATAATACTATCATGTGCTTTGCAGTAGTGTGTTACGTTACTGTTGGAACATGTCATAATGTGGAGTAAGTTTTATATTTAATAGTTTAAACAGTGTTCACTTTTGCTCAAACCATTTTCATCAGACTTTGCATACAAGGGAAAATCAGGGGACTGTGTATGGTAATATTCTTAGCTAACGTTATGCATGGTAAATACCGGTAATCTGAGGATATTGATGTTTAACCGGGCTCTGTGATGTTTTCAGTTTCTTATTACTCACATGCTCAGCAGGCTACTGTTAATAAGGGTTTTTACTACACGGGGTGTGCATAACTTTGCTGAAAGAGGTTACTGCCTCTGGTAAATTATACTTAGGTCATATTTATAATATCTCATTGAGTTATGGGGCACTTAGGGGTATATCATGCCCTTTAAATAATATATCTCTGGTTCACAGTATTTTAGAAAGTAAATAAGGCACAGAAGTCTAGCCTACACTTGATCTCTGACATGCGACCCATGGCCGGGGTTGCTGAAGGGTAGAATGGGTCATGCAAACTTTTAAAGTACACCCTAAAACAAACACTTCTTAGAAAACAACTTACTTATAATCAACCCCCTAACTGTTATGCCACTATAAGCATTCTGCTGAGCAATTTAAGCCAGCAATTATGAAGAGACGATGGCTTCACATAGCATTGAATATGGTATATCTAATAGGAGCATAACATCTCTGTTTTTACCTTATTAGAATAGATACAATACTCCGTTTTCAGGTTTAGACGTTTATACTTTTCCACGCCCATTGGATAGCGATGGCGCCCTCTCATGGAGCGCTGACTATTGATGGCTCGCCGAAGGTATGTGCAGACTACCTCAATCTCATATCTATAAATAACACATTTTATCCCCATGCTAGCGTGCTCGCACATTTATATCCCCCATAGACTACCATTAATTCACTAGCAATAGATGCGAGGTGCTGGGCACACAAGCAACTGAAATATTATTATTGAGCTCAATTTTGACTTATAACCTATACCATCCTTTCCCCTTAAATCTTACTCCTACACATCCCCAATGCAGTATAGCTAATCTTCCACATTAAAGGGCTTACACCAAATTAATTATATCTTTGTTACTCATGTTATAGTTATGTTTGTCATGGTTATTAATAATCCCTAATCAAGGACATATATATTACTACAGGTCCAAGGGTGACCTTTCAATATAGAAGGGATGGAAAAAAGAAAAAAAGAGGAATTTTACAATGTATAATGTAAACCACCAAGAATTATGTTGTTACTCATGTTATAGTTATGTTTGTTATGGTTATTAATAATCCCTAATCATGGATATATATATTACTACAGGTCCAAGAGTGATCTTTCAATATAAAAGGGATCGCAAAAAGAAAAAAAAAAGAGGAATATTACAATGTATAATGTAAACCACCAAGTATGATGCGAATATTTGTTGTATCTGACAATTATGTTGTTATTATGTTTTCTTATACTGTCCTCAATAAAAAAAATATATAAAAAAAAATTAATGTTAGTGAATAATCAGTTAAGGCTTGTTTCCAGCGTAAGATAAAATCCTGATCTTTTATGTCATACGTGGGGAACTTGTTCAATCTTAACCCCCTAGGGACCATCTTCAAACCTAGATATTACGTTAGGATTAATTTGTCCCATTTTAATTTCTGTTCCTTTAACTTTAAGTTTTCAAAGTCCTGAAAAAGATCTCCTAGTTTGATCCTTTGGGAATCATGACTGAATACATCCTCCAAATCTAACATTTCCAAATTATCTTCATCAATCTCATTAAACATTAAGGTATCCATTTCCTGTGTCCCCTCCATGGGGGTAACAAATCCCTTTAATAGTAATAAACATTTTTGGCAGAGGTAACTTGATCAGTTTTAGCCGACATATATACATTTTCAAGTATGTGGTACTTATCAGAATATATATTTCTATCTACCTTCCATCATCTACTATGCCTTTGACATTAGCCCACAATGTATTTTTTTTTAAATAAGCTTTTATTGAGGTTATGCACTAGGACAAAAATAAAAGAGAGAACATACATTAAATGTCACAAGACATAAATCACAAAGTTTTTCATAAGTCACATTACAATGATATAGCAAGAAAACAAGATGAATGATAAGCTATGAACACTTGAAACCTCCATTTTATAGTTTTAAAAGTTTCTATGGACAACTAATGGTCTGGCCAGTTATGAACCCTGTGATATAGGAAACACTGGTGAAGTATGTTAGTCGTATTGACAACCCCAAGGGGTCTAATGGCACATAATAAGTTTGAAATTAAACAATGATAGTAATAATTTTATATAGTAAACTGAACAATAACAATAAAATTTAAGTGTATATGGAATCTAAGAGAGTTTATCAGCGGGTAAACACTGCTTAATATTATAAAATATTATAAAATAAGTAAGATTAGCATGTGTAACATAGATACTGTATAATAGCATAGGATACACATTGTGGGCAAAATATATATTTACAAATATACGGCTAGATTACGAGTTGTACGCGGAGCGGGTCCATCTTCAAGACATTCGACGCAGAGCATCCTCTTCATCAGACGACTAATTCCAATCAGCCAATAGACGATGACTTTTCGAATCAGCCAATAGAATGCAAGCTCAATCCTATTGGCTGATTGGATCACGATAGCGTGGCTCTCAGAATCTAGTCCAGATTAAGCTAAGGTAACTGGAGTGACCTTGAAGGTTTTCTATAACAGTGATAGCATTTAAAGCAACTAAGTATTGTTTCCCAGTCAAGAAAGTGTAAATGTTTAGCAGCCAAAAGTGTTTAAGTGTTTCTATTTCTTAATAACTATATTTGAAGACCATAATACATTTATTTTTTCACTATTGCATTAAAATTCACCAAAAACATTAATATCTGTTTGGATTATTTACATTACATTTAGAAACATGGCAAGTGTAATTTAGTATCCTCTATACACTGTAAAATAAAAATGACAAGCAGTAGGGACCTGATATTTTTATTCATTTTGGACAAACCATAAAAAATCATAACTATGCTCAAAATAAACATGGACAATCTCTGCTGTATTATTAAGGTCAAAATGTCAGCTGCTAACAAGTTGCTTGGAACTACCTCTGGCATTCCCTTCAAAACAAAAACTTGCACGTAAGAGAGATAATTACTATACTTACATTTGTCCTTTCTATAACATGGTGTTAAATCTAATTCTGCAGTCATTTGCAGATTTTATTCTGTTCATGTGTTTTCAAGGTAAGCTAATAGAGAAAACTATGCAAATAGAACACATTTTACAAAATGCAGGGAAAGACCAGACTATGTATTCTCCTTTAGTATAATTTTTCTAAAAGTTTATTTTCTGAATATTTTAAACTGCTACTGTTCTGTTTGACATACAGTGTCAAGTACAATAACCTCACAGTATTAATTTTAATTTCCAGAATACAAAAAAAGCAAATTAAAGAGGACATATATATGTTTAGTACTAAGCCCTTTCTAATTCTTCACAAGTTACCCCATAAAGTTGCATCAAGAAAACATATTGTTAAAGATTCATTTCTGTCAGCAATGTTTCTCTTTAAAACCTCAGATTCTATAGTCTTGATAAACATTTCTATATTCTTAGAGATAGATCCTATCCCATTTTAGCTATCAAAGAAGGTTGTGAGCTTCACACTTAAGTGTGAAGTAGTGCAGCAGATATATTAATATGTCACAGTTATCCACAGTGTAGTGGAAATTCCGCTATAATTATACATACACACCACTGCAGATTCTCATTATCAGAAGGTTTTTTGGATCAGCCCCAAGTTTTTAACTCTCTCTCAGCATCTTCTGCTCCAGCTTGAATCAGTCTACTAAAATGCATGATGGGCTTAGTCAATCCCCTCCTTTACTTGGCTATTCTTAGGGTGCTGTTGTAAGTACAGGCAGGGACATAGAGATAAATGATCCAATTTATTAGACTGTAACAAATATTATCCAAGCTAAATGTGGATTATTCCTATAGCAGTTATCTCAAACATCACTATAATAGTTTTACTTCATAACAAAAAGTAAGAAAAACAGTATCCAAATAAAATATAAAGTTTATTATTCTAGAGCAGGACACAGCTCATGGACCTTCTCACTGAGTGCTGAGGACATTTATGAACAGTGTCCTGCTCAAGTATGAAACATGTCGGATTGCATTTTTCTGTTAATATTTTTTAAACATGATACTTAAAGTTATGGTTTATTAATAAAATAGATATCAGTTTTGACAATGAGCCTGCCTATTCATAAACTTGACTTCTACAATAATCACCCATAAGGTACATTTTATATAAAATATGCATAAAATAAATGTATTTAGGGAGAGACTTCCGTTGGGGGAGGAGCTCTGCAGAGTACCTGCTGCACACAGGTGTTGTGAGAGAACACTAGTCTATCGTCTCCCCGCTCCTAGCCACTTGCCCGGGAGAGTTACCCGGGATTGCTGTGTGGCGCTCTGCGAGGCTACGGCCCGCCCGAGTTTGGAGTCTCCAATAGCTGATTCAGCTAAGCGATCTGTTCGCTGAAAATTTTAACGCTGAAAAAAGGACAACTACCCTTAAGTTGATTGGGAGGAGAAGGGAAAAAGAAATGCTCACCTTTTTGAAATTTTCCATGCCCCGCTGGGGCTGAAGGCAGAGGATAAGTAGGGGATATCCTACCAGTCGCTCCCCGGGGATTGCAGACTGTGGTCGGTGAGCGAGGCAGTTGTGGCGTGGAAGCTTTCTGGGACCAGGCGCAGACAAACGCGTGGCAGGGGCTTCTGGTCAGCTGTATGGCTGCACTGTGAAAGAGAAGCGGAGTAGCCTGAAACTGAGGCATCGGATCTACTGGAGGCGGCCCTGTGATCTGTAGCAGTTGGAACCAGTCAAAAGCCTGCAAAGTGGCCGCTCAGGTGGGTGGCAGTATCTGACGGCAAGACTCAGCTAGTGGAGATTCAACCAATGCAGGTGTTGCCCGGGGCGTGATACAGGAGCTGCCCTAAAATCAGCAGTGCCCGGCTAAGGTGTAACAAGTAAGGAGGCCGATTCATATCAAGGCACAAAGAAGATCTTTAAGGTAAAGGCTGGTCCCTACATTCCGAGACTTACCTTTTCTAAACAGCCCCGAATCTTCAGCAGCTTCAGATTTCCCGCTGTTTGCAGGGCTGGCCGTATGTGGTTGGAGATCTTCGATGAGAGGAGAATATTCTGACATACAGCCAGGATAAGGGGGAACTGCAACTGGGACATTTTTTTTTCCTGATAAATCCTAAGGCGGCAGTGGTAAGACCCAGGCTCAAAACCTGACATTGATAAGTACTCCCTTTAAGCTGATTTATTCTGCCATCGCTTTGTGTGTTACTGCAGTGTTTTACATGTTGTCAGCCTCTCCCTGAGCTGTTGAATTTACAGACACTAGGATTCCCATCGATAGGAGTTAAAGCTGTCCTTGTCTCTTCTCCAGGACAGCAAGGAAAGGAAGATAACAGAAAAAAAAAAAAAAGAGAAAAATTGCTTGCTTGACATGTCATACTAATATAACAGGGGACTAACAGATAAAGAAAGCTTGCTACAGAGCCTCTTAAGAATACTGGCAGTCTAATCCCCTAGACGGACAGAACAATAAGTCCATGTATTATAATTCAAGCTATATATGTACCTAATTAATGAAAGAGAGAGTGTATTATGCTTTGTATTAGGTCAGGAGAAATGGTTTATTGTTACCTTTTGCAATAATTCTACCTGCTTTGGATAAGAGCTGCATTATAGGAATCTGTTTTTGCTGGGAAATTTTTTTTGGTTTAGGCTCTGTTAGGGTGTGAACTAGCATGTGGAATGTTTTGTCTCATTTAAACATACATACTCTTGGATCCTGGGGAGGTAGACGGGACTGCTATTCAGAACAAAACGTTATTTGGCACAGTGGTAAATAATTATTCCTGGGTGCTTGGATAAGTAGCTTAACGCGGCTAAAGGAACGGGGGGGGGGAATAGGGAATCAAAGGAAGGAAAGAAAAAAAATAAAAAAAAAAATGATTATCTAGGTAAAGTAAAGCGGGGAGTGTGAAAAGTTTGAAAATTAGCATTGAAATTAGCTGTTTTTTCTCCTATTGCTTGATTTTGGACATATACCAGATATTAGTATCCTATATAGGAACTGGACATTATAGTGGTCACAAAGCATTTTGATAACTGTGGTTTTTCTACTCTATATAGGGTTATTAGAATTCCATGGAATATTTTTTTTTCTCACTAAAGCAGAGATGTTATCTTTTGCCTGCCAGGTGTTATAGAGCTCATCTGGTTTATTCTAATCAGATTTATCTTAATAAATAGGACACTAGAGCACCAACCCAATTTTTTTTTTTTTTCTCTTCTTGTGTGTAGACACATATTTTCACATTTCACTCAAGGGAGTAGTATAATAGCCACTTTCACATCTCACACGCCTCTCTGTACACAGGAGAGCAGCGCATTCAAGCACTCTTATTTCTTTTTTTTCTTCACTAGACCAATCTAGGTCCTTTTTTTTTTTTTTTTCCTTTCCCCCTCTTCTGTGTATAGTCACATATTTGCACATTTCACTACAGGAAGTAGTACAACTCCCACTTTCATATTTACATTGCTCTCCATAGTAAGGAGAGAAGCACATTCGAGCACGCCTATCTTTCACTAGACCCAAATCCAGGTCTTTTCCACTCTTTATCGGTTGGTTTTCCCTTTTTTTTTTTTTTTTTTTTTTTTTTTTTTCCTCTTTCTTCTTTCACCTCACTTAATTTTGTTTGTTTATTAAACACACCCAGGAGAACCAGGAGGGTAGAAAGTTAGATCAAAGATAGTAACTAGAAGACTTGGTGTCCCTCCTCATAGCTCCCCTTTCTTCACTACACATTTTCTAGTTTTTTCTTTTTTATGGAAAGATTCGTCACTCAAGCTAAATCCTCTTCGCCCAGAATGCCTGTTAAAGGCAAAGACAAAAAAGCTAAGCTGGGTGATCCCAGTTTGAATAGCTCTAGTGAGACATTACCTAATATAAATGACACCCAGATGCTAATCACTCATCTAACTGATTTATTTACCCCACAGTTTGAGATAATAAAGGCTGAATTGGGCACGATTTCATCGGTAATTTCTAGCCTTTCTGTAGAGGTCAAACAATTCTCTAATAGAATGCTAGAAATGGAGAATAGAGTTTCTGAGTTAGAAGATCAAGCCAATGTTCAAGATGACATTATAACTAAACAGAATTCCAAAATTGCCAATCTGCAATTGCGTCTGGACGACCTGGAAGATCGTTCCAGACGCAATAATATTCGAATTATCGGCCTCCCCGAGACCCAGGAATTCCAGGATTTATATCATTTTACATCTTACACATTGCCCCAGGCTCTAGGTTTCCCTCAGCAGAGGCTTCCCATTGTTATAGAGAGAGCCCACAGAACGGGCCCTAAAAATATTCAGTCAGAGGGATCTCGCCTAAATAGAATGTGCATTTTTGGAATTCTGAATTACCAAGACAAGGTAGAATATTTGAGATTATTCAAAAAAAGAAGTGAACCACTCCTGTTTGGAAACAATAGAATTTTATTACTCCAAGATTATTCGGTAGAAACCTCCTCAAAAAGAAAGATAATGGCACCGCTCTGCTCGCAACTTATTAATAAAGGCTTCAATGCATGGATGGTATATCCTGCTAGCATAATTGTTGAGCAGGACGGTGCCAGAAAAATCTATCGAGAAGCCGGGGAGGTAAAAAAATTTATAAATGATAAATAGTTGACTGCTCAGCTATGTAAGATTTACTTTTGTCCCCTATAAAATGAAGGGTGAGTTAGATCCTAAAGTTCTTTATCTCTTTTCTGAGGGATGTATGTTTAGAAGTGTTAGGGATTGCTGTTTTGATATTTTTCAAAGGTTTTCTTTTTTTTTTTTTTTTTTTTTTTTTTTGCTTTTTTCCCTGCTTATCCTCCTCCTCTTATTTCTCTGCTCTTTATCGATTTTTCCCCCTCCGGGTCCGTAAGAGGAAACCATTTTCTGATTGATCCGCTAAGAGTCGGTAGTGGACATTAAATTTTTATCTTGGAATGTAGGCGGGATTGTCTCGCCTATGAAACGTAAGTTGATTATCAAGCTATTGGCGAAACAAAAACCAGATATTGTTTTTATTCAAGAGACCCATCTTACAGAACAGGAAGTCGCAAAACTCAAGATAAAATGGGTGGGAGAGGTAATTGCCTCTTCTTCAAGCAGGAGAAAATGTGGTGTGGCAATATTGATCAGCAAATCGCTGGATTATAAGATCATACAAGTGGAGACGGATGCGACTGAAAGGTTTATTTTATTACAAATTATTATTAATAATACTAAATATGTTCTTTGTAATGTGTACGGCCCTAACAAATTCTGTAGGGATTTCTGGGAGAATGTTAAAGTTAAACTTTTTCCTTATATAAAAGAGAATCTCATATTAGGTGGAGATTTTAATATGGCCATGTGCCCAGAAGTAGATAGATTCTCACAGAAGAACCTTCCAGAGACTAGGAGAAGCTCCAAATATCTTACTAGATTTTGTCGTAAATTACATCTCACTGATATATGGCGATGCCTTAATCCGGATCTATTGAGCTTCACATGTGAATCCAAAGCACACAGGACATTTGCCAGGATAGATTTATTTTTAATTGCTGAGTCACTCTCGATTACTAAAATAGAGGCTGGAATTGGGGAGATTGTGACCTCGGACCACTCAATCATATCTTTAACTTTGAGATGCCACGACAGCAGTAAATTTAAAAGGCCTAGGACCTTTTATTATCCATGTTATCTTTATAATAATCCTAGATTTTGTCAATGGTTAAAACAGTCTTGGAAGGATTACAGTACACGTAACATTTCTTATTTTCATAAGATTGAAACCTTTTGGGAGGCTTCAAAAGCGGTCTTACGTGGTGAAGTCATGGCATTTCTAGATATTAAAAATAAGAAACAACATGCCCGAGACCTGCAACTTACTAACCAGGTTAAAAAAGCCTATAAAAAATACTACGGAGATCGTTCCAGTAGTAACTGGAATAGGTATATAGCCCATAGAAAAGAGAGGGACATATTCCTGACTCAAAAACATCTAGAAGAAGAGGCTAAAACCAATCTATATTTCAGGAGCTTTCACGGTAGCTCAGCTAAAAATTTAGCTAGATTGGTTAAAGCCAGGAAAAGGAAGAACTTTATCTCTAGTGTTAAAGAAGGAAATTCGCGATATACCAATACAGAAGAGATACGCGGAGTCTTCTTTAATTATTACAAGCAATTATATTCCAAACAGGAATGCAATTGTACTAACCAAGAAAATTTTTGAGAGAAAGTCACTCTAACTCTACCTAAGATACAGAAGGAAGAATTAGATGCCCTGAATGCTCCGATCACTCCGGAAGAAATATTAAGAGCCATTAATGCTTCCAAATTGAACAAAACCGCGGGCCCTGATGGGTTTCCTGCGGAGTTTTACAAAAGTCTAGCAGTAGAAATAACTCCAATCTTAGAGAAATTGTTTAACAGCTACTATACTACCGACAAACCAATTTCAAGTCTTTTCGCTGCAGCAAACATATCACTAATACTGAAAAAAGGAAAGAACCCTGAAGATCCAGCCTCATATAGACCAATTTCAGTCCTTAACGCGGATTACAAGATCCTAACTTCTATCATTTCTTGTAGACTTGCAAGGTGCTTGGATAAACTTATACATCCCGATCAGGTCGGATTTATGACCACGCGAAATTCCGCTAAAAACATTAGGAGATTAACTACCTTGGTAGACTATATTTGGAATAGTGATCAGTTCAAAGATAGAACTAATTTTAATGACCACGCAGTTCTCACTTTGGATGCAGCCAAAGCTTTTGACAGCATTGCTTGGACTCATTTATTTAAAACCTTAGACAAATTTGGCTTTGCAGAAAATTTTTTACACTTTGTTCAGAAAATTCATTGGAAGCCAGAATCCTTTCTCCTGGTTAATCGGACGTTTTCTCCTAAGATAACTTTAGAGAGAGGAACAAGACAGGGTTGCCCCCTCTCACCTCTCTTGTTTAACATTGCTCTTGAACCGCTAGCAACCAGATTGAGAGAAATCTTGCCGGGGATACCAGATTTAGACCCAAACTTAAAAGTCTTACTTTACGCGGACGATATTCTAATTTGTTTACAAAATACTAGAGACTCAATCCCCAAGGTCATAAATACATTGGAGGAATTCAGCTCCTTTGCGGGATACAAGTCCAACTTAGATAAAAGTGAATTTATGTGGCTAGGCAAAGATACGCATCGACAAACTAATTTAATGTTTCGTACGGTTTCAGCCATAAAATATCTGGGGCTGGAGATTCATAAAAATCCTAAACACTGGTATTCAGCTAATATTGATGCGCTCTTCCAGAAGATCAAAGAAGATCTTGACTTATGGAAGGCTTTCCCTTTATCCATATCTGCTTCCGTCAATTTGATCAAAACTATAATCTTCCCACGGATTCTATATCCTATACAAAACCTGCCATTAATTTTAACAAACAAAGATGTACGCAGATTGAATTCCTGGTTTTCCAAGTTCATCTGGAAAGCTAAAAAACCACGTATATCATTGGAAAAATTGTCACAAAAATTTTCTAATGCTGGTCTAGCTCTTCCTAATATCAGACTTTACAATATCGCAACACTACTTAAAATAGCTATAGATTGGCTAGCTCAATCGAATAGGGTTACCTCTTTTGATTTTGAATCTCGATTGACTAACCCATGGTCACTGAAGGCTCTTTTACACTGCCCGATACAAGAACTTCCACAAAAAGTTTCTATATTACAATCCTTCAAAAACCCGATTTATGCTTGGCAGAAGTTCTGTTCTATATTAGAATTGAATCCGTTTTTTTTCAGACTTTCTACCCATTAGGGGTAACCCGTTTTTCATGCCTGGAATAGATCAAAAAGTATTTTTAGAGTGGCAGGACAGAGGTCTTAAGGATATTTATCAGTTATTGAATGATCAATCTCAGATTTTTTCTTGGGAAACTATTGTCTCAAAATATTCGCTAGGCACGGGGAATCAATTCGCCTATTTCCAGGTCCGTCATTATGTTAGCTCCCAAAGTTGGTATTCTTTAAGTAGATCTGAGTGGTCCGAGGTCAAAATCTGTATTGAAAAATTCATAGCTGGAGACATATCGATTTCTCTAATTTACGATATAATGCTCACCAAACAGGGCATATTATTGAGCGAAAATCTGGTTAATTCTTGGATAAATTGTATCTCTACAATGGATCAAGAGAAGATTTCTCGTAGCCTTGAGTTAACAGCCAACTACCCTATCTCGGTAAGCTGGAAAGAATCTCATCTTAAATTAATGAATAAATTTTATTTATCTCCATCCAGGTTAGCGAAATTTTATCTGCTTAAAAAGGCCGATTGCCCGCGGTGTTCATATGGCAAAGCAGATCTCATGCACATGTTATGGTACTGTCCTAAAATAAAACAACTTTGGCAGAAAGTTCAGTTCTGGTTTAATAGGCAATATAATGGGGCTTACTCGCTCTCGCTGGAAGATATAATATGCTTGATACTTAATCCCATGTCAGATTTAAAAATCCGGATTTTGAATACCATTATATTAATTGTTAGATACAATATTTTCAAATCCTGGATTGCTAAGACGCCTCCCAGCCTGGGGGTAATTCTTAAAGGGATACAATCCCAAATTATATACGAATCATTTCATCTATCACAGGCTTCAGAGAAAAAAATCAAGATTTTCTTGCTAGAATGGGCACCCATTATTAAGACTTATTCATTACAACTCCAGCGACGGATCCTGTCTCCATTTGTTTCTTCTATCAGCTTTGCTGAGCTAGTCTTGCTACAAGTATTTCCCGACTCCTGGATAAGAAATTATAGAGATATTCCATAAAGGTATGAACTACCGCTCCTAAGGTAGAGCTCCTCGGATCCGGAGGGCCCCCACGAAATTTTTTTTTTTTTTTTTTTTTATTTATTCTTCTCTCTTTCTTTCTTGCTGACTCTTCTTTTCTTTCTTTTTCCCCCCCTCCCTTTTTTTTGGTTTTTCTCCCCTCCTTTTTCTCCTTTTTAGGGTTAGAATGTCTGACTTTGTGATTTTAGAAATGGCAATCCAAATTGGCTTGAAAATAATTTAGAGAGTTCTCTTTTTCGCAACTAGACCATATGATTAGATAGGAGAGACACCGGCTCGCCGGGAACAAGAATCAATAAGTATCTGTGATGAAACATGGTATCAGAAATTATGTTGATTAAATACCGATATCCATATATGAAGTAATATATAAGATGTTGGAGATGCTTTTTTTTGCTTCTTTTTTGGATGTTTTTTCTTTGATGGGTGTTAGTCCATATTATCTCATGATTTCTATAGATGATTTTAAGCATATCGACTAACGAAAAGTATAATTTATGTGACATTTTGGCATGATTTTGCTTTATTGAAAATTGAGTATGATTTTATGTTATGCTGCTAATTATGTTATACTACAGTATGAATATCTTGTACTGATACGAGTCACAATGTTTATGTGGATTGTCATTTATTTTTATGTTGAATAATAAAAAACTATTTATAAAAAAAAAAATAAAAATAAATGTATTTAATATTTAAATGATTCCCTATAATGCAGACCTTATAGTGAACATTAACACATCTAGATACAGGGCCCAATACCAAAAAGCTATGTTTCTGGCTCAGTACTAGCCCTAGCATAAATAATTTTGCTTTTTGGCATTGGACACTGTATCAAGATGTAATAAAAGTCTATTTTACACTTTGAGCAGCTGAAGGCCCTCTATTATTTTGTAAGTTGGATGGGATATGGCTCAGCACCCTGTGTAGGACTTGCTGATTGTTGGCTACATTTAGCCACCAATCAGCAAGCGCTATCCAGGTGCTGAACCAAAAATAGGCCAGCTCCTAAGAATACATTCCTGCTTTAAAAATAAAGATACCAAGAGAAGGAAGAAAATTGGTAATAGAAGTAAAAAAGAAAGTTGCTTAAAGTTGCATGCTCTATTTGAATCATGAAAGAAAAAAATTTGGGTTTCATATCCCTTTAAAGGACCTGTAAATACAGTAGATTTGCACAATCAACATATACATGATAAAAAAGACAATGCAATGGCACTTAGGAGGCTGATTTATTAAGCAGCGTATGCTGCTCATTCCGCGCGAGCCTTCTGACTTGTCGGAATCAGGATTTAAGAAGCAGCGGTCTTTAATCATCCTGATCAGGTGCGATCGGGATGATTAAGACCTCCTGCTTGCGGCCGATTGGCTGTGAATGTGCAGGGGGCAACATTGCACAAGCATTTCACTAGAAATGCTTGTGCAATGATAAATGCCGACAGCATATGCTGTCAGCATTTATCGATGTCGGGCAGATATGATTCGCTAAATGAGTAGTAGATTTTTTTCTGAAAAATTTCAAAGTTATGGCTATTTTGACACCCCTTGTACCATGTGACAGCCACCAGCCAATCACAAATGCATATATGTATATTCTGTGAATTCACATGCTCAGTAGAAGATGGTGACTCAAAAAGTGTAAATATAAAAAGACTGTACACATTTTGTTTTAGAATTGGAAAGTTGTTTAACATTACATGCTCAATCTGAATCATGAAAGGTTATGTTTGACTTGAGTGACCCTTTAAGTAAATAATTAAATGTAATAAAACACTCCAATGTCCCTTTAAAGTGTAAACTGCATTTTTCATTTTGCTATTAATATGTATGATTTAAACCCTATTGTAGTCACAATACAATTGTGCATTTCAGTTGAGCATAATAAAAACTGCATAAATGAAAATGTATTTCCTTTTTTGTGATCTGCCAGAACATAGTGCATAGTCTGCTTCAATATCATTAAGGTGAAATGATCTGTGGTACATATTGTGTTCAGATATTTGAGGAACATCACAGCTTGCTATGTCTTATCTGTACTAGTTTATTATGCATGTTATTTTGCATTAATATTGCAGCAGATCATAAGCTTTGTACTTTTAGATAAAAAGTAGTGAAATTTACATTCAATTTTTTACACCCCTAAACCTCAACTATTCCAAAAATAGCTTAAAGGGACAGTCTACACCAGAATTTTTATTGTTTTAAAAGATAGATAATCCCTTTATTACCCATTCCCCAGTTTTGCATAACCAACACAGTTATAATAATATAATTTTAACCTCTGTGATTATCTTGTATCTAAGCCTCTGCATACTGCCCCTTTTTTCAGTTCTTTTGACAGACTTGCAGTCTAGCCAATCAGTGCCTGCTCCCAGATTACTTCACGTGCATGAGCACAGTGTTATCTATATGAAATATGTGAACTAACACCCTCTAGTGGGGAAAAACTGTTAAAATGCAATCTGAAAGAGGTGGGCTTCAAGGTCTAAGAAATTAGCATATGAACCTCCTAGGTTAAGCTTTCAACTAAGAATACCAAGAGAACAAAGCAAAATTGGTGATAGAAGTAAATTGGATAATTGTTTAAAATTACATGCTCTATCTGAATCATGAAAGTTTATTTTGGCCTAGACCGTCCCTTTAACTAGAAACAATAAATACATGAAGCAAATAATTTACATAAAAAAAATCTCAGTTTTCAACTGAACTTATTAAAAAATATAGTGAATGTATTGAGTATCTTAAAACAACTGAAATAACTGCAAAGTTTTTAAGTTTGTGTACAAATAACATTTTTATAAATCTGAAGCATATCTGTAGGTAGCACAGGCAGAGACTATTTTGTAAATTACATACAACCATTCCTGCTTCAAGACTAAAACATTTTTAAGATCCAGCTGAGCAAGCCCGCTGTTTTCTCAAAGATTAGAACTTGTAAAAAATTTCCATATGCACAGGTTTAGGAACTTAGGGTAGAAGATTTTGAGAGGGAAATGATGTTACATGTGTACAAATGGATACATAAATACTATTAAGCTAAGGTAAAGGTTTATTGCCATCATTTTTATACAGCACTACACTAATAAATATTGCATTTGCCAGTAAATATATTAAAATGGTTACAGCAAAATCTTTCCAATTTTTATAGTCAAATAACATTTCCTGTAGGAATGTTCCATTTAAAAAAAAAAAAAAAAAGTTTGTTTATATGCATCAATCTTGCTGATATTCAAACATAGGTAGTAAAAGCAATATTGTGAGAATAATAATAAAATTCTAATAACTCTCTGTGCAGTTTTCATACGCTTCAAGATAAACCAGAAATAATAATGCTTTATTTATACAGTGATATCGACAATATGACTGCTGGGGACAATACTAGAGATTTGAGCAAAGTAAAAACAATTAAAGGAACACTAAAGTCAATATAAGACTTTTATTATTCAGATAGAGCATGCAATTTTGAAATGCTTTGCAATTTTTCCATTATGAGATTGTGCACAGTTTTTTTTTTTATTATGTTCACACTTTCTGAGGCAACAGCTCCTACTGAGCATAGGCAAGAATTCACATTATATACATATATGCACTTTGTGATTGGCTAATGGCTGTCACATGATACTGGGTAGGAAATATAAGCAAATTTTGAAATTTTTCAAAAAAATCTATTGCTCATTTTCAGAGTAAGTGTTGCATTGTCTTATTATGTATTGTTGATTAGGCAATTCTACTGTATGTAATGGTCCTTTATGTGACCTGTGGGTTAGAGGACCCAGCATTCAAACTGTATATCTCATTTTGCAGAAACAGTGACAATTAACATGTTGCACATATAGCAATTATCTGTGCCCTAGACAGAGGAGGATATACTGTACAGAACTGTAATACCCATACAGTACAAATGTTTACTGTAATATTCATACATTTTGAGTGCATGTTTTTGTATGAAATATATGCACATAGAGCAGTGTTTCTCAACCGCGGTCCTCAAGTACCCCCAACAGTCCTGGTTTTCATTATAGCTGAACTAGAGCACAGGTGAAATAATCAGTTGATGGATGAGAGCAGGTTGATTACTGATCAGCTGATTACTCCACCTGTGCACTGGTTCAGCTATAATGAAAACCAGGCCTGTTGGGGGTACTTGAGGACTGCGGTTGGGAAACATTGACATAGAGCAGTGTTTTTCAACCAGTGTGCCACGGCACACTAGTGTGCCATGAGAGATCCTCAAGTGTGCCGCAGCAGACTGACAACAGTATAACATATTTTTTAAATTTTGCTTGTTTTTTTATTTTGAGTGAGATGATGACTGAGGGTAACTGCGCAGTGACAGCTTGCCTCCTGACCCGTGTTCACACTTGGAAGGAACCCCCACCCACCACAACACGTGCCTAGTGCCGGCTCTACACTCAGCACCACACGACACTTCAATCCCCCATGCATGCTGACGCAGCTTTGCTCCTCCAGAACAGTTCCAGCCAGGTCACGTCACTCACATTCCTTCTCAGCACAAGGAACATGACTTGAGAACTGGAGACTCACTGGAGAGGAAGAGGGAGGTGCTCCACATATAATCTTGTGCTCTACAGATAATACTTTTCCCGGAGCGCGGGGGGGGGGGACTTTTCCCAGTGCGGGGGTGTCCCTCTTTCAAATTTTGAAATATTGGGAGGTATGTGAAAGGCTCATCAGACAGACAGGCAGGCATCATTTACAACCATGACATATTGACATTCATTCACAGACAATCATTATGATTGTTTGTGAATGAATGTCAATATGTCATGTATAGTTTGTAGAAGGCATGGCATGACAACACATTACAGTGTGTGTGTGTGTATATATATATATATATATATATATATATATATATATATATATATATATATATATATATGCTGTATTAGGCTACAAAAAAAGGTTGAAAATCACTGACATAGAGGAACAAATATTATCAATGAAACTCATATACGTTTTAAACTTATTTTAATTTTTATGAAAATTGCTTAATAACAGTAATATATTATTAGAAATAGTTAACAGTTTTATGATGTGAACAATCTTTGTGTGCACTATTTCTTCCTGTGTCTTGTGCACACACATATACATACATTAAAGGCAATGGTCAGAACCCACAAAACAACCAAATACACCTTATACCAAAATGCAGAAGCAGGTAACCATATACGCATACATGCAAACAAACTCACACAACATACATTCATGCACACACACATCCACCTACACATGGGCTCACAGACATGTACAGATCCCTATGCATACCCATATGGAGCTATACGGGACCCACACATGCCTTTAAGGAACCTTACACACATGTGCCAATAGTTAACACACACACACAAATAAACCTAACTATGGAGCACCCACACACATACAGACATATACACATTTAACCCCACATAGAGAAACCATACAAACATATCCTCCATATTCTCAGGCAACTCCTTATTTCAGACAAAAGTGTGAAAAACTATCATCCATGTAAGCAAAGGACGATAGCAACAAAAAAACGAACTGTGTATCTAAACTGTAATTAGTGAAAGACAGAAAGCACACTGCATATAAACAGACACTTTATACCTAAATGCAGAAAAAGGAACCCACATACACATGCAGGTCATATCATACAAACACACAAAAATATAAGTGAGACAAAGAGTTCTCATTAACTTTACTAAACTCAAATAAAAGCAAAAATAAAAAAAATGCTATTGTTAATGCTGTGCCTGTTCCAACTGCTTCTTCTGTTATAACCTGCAAAAACCTACTGAATTACATCAATTAAAAGAAGGAAGAAAAGAATAAACATCTTTTATAGTGTTACATAAACACACAAACCTACACATGGAACCCCAGTAGATATATAGCCATTTACACATATACAAACAACCCCACACACAGAAACCCTATACACACACACTCACACCCAAACCTAGATATACAGACATTTACACATATACAAACAACCCCAACACAGAAACCCTATACACACACACTCACACCCAAACCTAGATATACAGACATTTACACATATACAAACAACCCCAACACAGAAACCCTATACACACACACTCACACCCAAACCTAGATATACAGACATTTACACATATACAAACTACCCCACACACAGAAACCCCATACACACACACTCACACCCAAACCTAGATATACAGACATTTACACATATACAAACTACCCCACACACAGAAACCCTATACACACACACTCACACCCAAACCTAGATATACAGACATTTACACATATACAAACAACCCCACACACAGAAACCCTATACACACACACTCACACCCAAACCTAGATATACAGACATTTACACATATACAAACAACCCCAACACAGAAACCCTATACACACACACTCACACCCAAACCTAGATATACAGGCATTTACACATATACAAACAACCCCACACACAGAAACCCTATACACACACACTCACACCCAAACCTAGATATACAGACATTTACACATATACAAACAACCCCACACACAGAAACCCTATACACACACACTCACACCCAAACCTAGATATACAGACATTTACACATATACAAACAACCCCACACACAGAAACCCTGTACACACACACTCACACCCAAACCTAGATATACAGACATTTACACATATACAAACAACCCCAACACAGAAACCCTGTACACACACACTCACACCCAAACCTAGATATACAGACATTTACACATATACAAACTACCCCACACACAGAAACCCTACACACACACACACACACACACATGTACACACATGGGGACACACACACCAAATACTCATGCACCACCACCTGCAGACAAAAGTAAGGGAGAGATGTAATCATATCAGATATAAAATGCAATTAGTTGAATCTGAAAATGCACAATTAATATAAAAACATGGCACAAATTTATTGTGGACCAACACATTTTAAGCACAGAGAAAACAAAGTAACTTGAACATAAAGCAAGACCTTCCAATTTGACATAGATTATGATATGATGAGGATTCTGAGACTGATTATATGACCAAATAGTGATTGGCCAAGACAATTTTGGGGAACAAACTTTAAGAGAGATGGAAGAAAAGAATCAAACAAAGCCTAGAACGTGCACAATGAAAGAGGTGGCAAATGCATGACTGCAAGATAAGATATAAAAAGAATGCAAATGAGACACTGGCTTTTGCAATGGGTTTTCATTAATATAATTTATAGTTATACTATTGGTACATTCAATTGACTATTATTTAGTAGTAGTATATAGCTTGTTAGCTTATTTGTGCTGCTGCATTAGTTTTAAGAAAAAGAAAAAAATATTAGGCTATTATTTTGGTTAATTTATGTGTCAGTTATCCCCAATTTATCAGCTGAGCTATAAGTATATTGTTTTCATAAAAGCTACAAAACCTTTTATTAATCACTTAAAAGCCTTTTCACATTATGAAGCCTGACATAAAATTCAGTTGTTTATATTATAATTGTCTCCATGAATTTGATGTACTTTCTCAAGCTAAACAAACATCCTAATTTTAGTGGTCATTGAGCGTTTATTCCATTATTATTTATATACATTCCTCAAAGAGAAAAACTCGTAGAACTGGCATTTTTAAAATCATTGTTAAGAGCAGAAATTTAAGGGAATATGAATGTCTGAATTACAGACAGAAATTCAGTAAGAAACATTTTTATTATGATATTGCCAACCACATAGTATAAAGAATTTTGAAAGCTCATTGAATTTTTTTGAATTGCAGTGTTGGTGTATGAGACAAAAGGAGGGGAACAATTTATAACTGTAAGAACAATAAAATTCCATTTTAATAAAGAACTGAGATTTAAACATGCCTTACAATACAATTTAACATTACTCCAGAATTATTATTGTTTAAAAATATAGATAATCCCTTTTTTACTCATTCCCCACTTTAGCATAACCAACGCGGTTATATTAATATTATTTTTACCTCTGTGATTACCTTGTATCTAAGCCTCTGCAGACTGCCCCCTTATCTCAGTTATTTTGATAGACTTGTGTTTTAGCCAATCAGTACTGACTCATAAATAACTCTATGGGAGTGTGCACAATGTTATCTATAAGGCACACATGAACTAGTGTTGTCTAGCTGTAAAAACTGTCAAAATGCACTGAGATAAGAGGCGGCATTCAGTGCCATATGAGCCTTTCTAAGTTTAGCTTTCAGCAAAGAATACCAAGAGAACAAAGCAAATTCGATGATAAAAGTAAAATGGAAAGTTGTTTCAAATTTCATGCCCTATCTGAATCACAAAAGTTTAATTTTGACTAGACTGTCCCTTTAAGGAATAATATGCTGTGGCAATTGTATACCACATATTTAATAAGAAGAACAGAGAAGCACACCTTCGATTCACATTAAAAGTATAACATTTATGTAAGAGTGGTCCCTATATCAGACAGACACTCACAAGATATAACAGCAATTCAGGCATGTTAAGAATTGTTTCAGATTTTTTTTCTCTTCTCCATTTATTGGGTCCCTGTTCTATTCTAATCATCTCATTACCTATATTCTCTACAACAAAGACAGCGCCATGGAACACTATGTTGCCTTTATATAGTCTATATACTTTATTTAGAGGTTTTGATACTGTATATACACTGCCATCACATTTACTCTCTATGGAAAATTAATGTAAGATCAGAAAGCTATTTCTTTATGTATATTCAAAGTAAATTTTAAAGAATATATTTTAAAGAATATGGGTTAAAATATATTTATTATTGATTGTTATGGCCATTTTGTTAAATAAAAAGTACATCTATGTACAGCATTTAAATGACAGCTATAATAAGGAAGCGGTAAACACAAATTAGTTAAAGGGACACTGAACCCAATTTTTTCCTTTTGTGATTCAGATAGAGCATACAATTTTAAGCAAATTTCTAATTTACTCCTATTATCATTGTTTCTTTATTCTCTCTTTATTTGAAAAAGAAGGCATCTAAGCTAAGGAGCCAGCCAATTTTTGGTTCAGCCCATGGACAGCACTTGTTTATTGGTGGGTGAATTTTCCACCAATCAGCAAGAACAACCCAGGTTGATTACCACAAATGGGCCAGCATCTAAACTTACAGTCTTGCTTTTCAAATAAAGATACCAAGAGAATGAAGAAAATTTGATAATAGGAGTAAATTAGAAAGTTGCTTTAAATTGCATGCTCTATCTGAATCACGAAAGAAAAAATTTGGGTTCAGTGTCTCTTTAAAGCTATGATATCTTCTCAAACTTTGGATGTGTAACACTATGAAGATTTGTACTTTATTTTCTTGCATGCGCCCCTGTTTGCTACAATGTCTAATAAATCAATCAATCAGCCTTTTGTAGCTGATTACTGCAGTATAAAATCAGTTATCCCCAGACAGAAGGTAAAAATAATATTATTAAGAAGCACTAAATCAATCCTAGGTTTTTTTAAGATGATGACCACCTACCTAGAAATTTAGCTGTAAACAGCCCAATACACTAGCTCATTCTAGTGCTACTGATACTGATAGTGCTTTATTAATGCATTACATTATCAATATTTTAGATGGTTTTATTAGTATTATTAGTAATATTAATTTTATTATCATTAATATCAGCCTACCTAATAGTGCAATAATGTAATTAAATGTCCAACCAAGCAATATACCTTTAGTATACATACCCACAGTTCATTAACCTCAAAATCACTGCTTCAGTTAATAAAATTACTAAGCACAATTATATAGGACAATAAGAACATTCTGTGCATCTCAGAATATGACAATGTTTCATTTTTTTTTTCAATTAAGCTTAAACAAATCAGAAATACTTAAAGGGACAGTATACTATAAAAATGTTTTTCCCTTAATGTGTTTCCAATTACTTTTTTTACCAGCTGTATGAGATTTGCTTTTTTTAAGGCTTATTTGTGTATATGAATTAGCTGCTTTTTTGTTTTGAAGCTACAACCTAATAAAATGGGTTGAGCTT